>NC_091458.1:10050654-10350654 GCF_027789765.1 Dendropsophus ebraccatus | reverse complement strand
ATAGTGAATATCAGACCTTCTTATACAGGTGAATTAATTAGTGTGAATCCATGATTGGTGTAGAAAGTGCACGTGATTAAGGTTTGTCTAGCAAACATCATTTCATTTACATATTATAAAAACAGTTATATCAGTGTTTATACATGTGTATAAAAAAGTGGATAAAAATAGAAATAGAAAAAGCTCGAGCCAGACGGCGAGTACATAGTAAGTCCATAGGTGAATATAAATAGTTAAATTCATTTGAAGCAGGCTTCATCTCACCACCCACAGAGTCAGAGATCGAACCAGGGCAGCTGTCAGCTGGATCATGTTGATGTTCAAACAACAAGACACCCATCAGAGTCAGGTGTAGGAGGAGCATGATAGGAGTAGTAGTAAGACACACAAACTTACCTGGGATCGCGTAACTTAGGTTGTTTTCCTTGCCTGGGTTGCGTGACCTGCAGGTATTTGGTAAAAGGTCCGAGTTTCATTCATCCTAAAACAAAACAAGAGTATAAGATCAGACATTATCTCAACTGTAAATCTGATTATGTGGTATACATTTTGTGGTGTCCCTGTAAAAAAATTTATGTAGGTGAGACTACATGGGATTTCAGAACCAGATTAACACAACATCGGTATAGTATCAGGAAACAAAAAATGGATCTTCCAGTCTCCAAACATTTTACTGAGGCCAAACATAATGAGAACGATCTTAAATGTATGATAGTGGACAGAATTGATATGCCTGCACGAGGGGGCGATCGACAACTTGCACTACATAAAAGAGAACTGCAGTGGATATTCAAGACTGACGCATTGGGTCCGGACGGACTCAATGTGGAATACAAAACATCTAAACACACAACTAGATGAGATGCGTACGTACTGGGTCTCTCCTGTAGCCTTGACTAACTAATCCAGGGTAAAAATTTATACATATTGGATCTTCGATATAATTTATTGTATCTTACTAATATTTATATTTTCTTTTTTAGATAATGTATGAAGTTATGAAGCGGACTCACTCACCACCTACTGATGTAAAGAGGAACCGAGGCAGCATGAATTCCATCTTTAATAAGTACCGAGGTAGCATTTATTTCCTCTTAAAGAGGATTTGAGGCAGCATTTGAAATTATCAAGTTGAGAGTTGCTTGCCACTATTCACACACAGCGATTTTAGCATGTTGGGCAACATGGAGTGATTTCTGGGAAAGGGGCTTGGAGTGGCCACAGGACGACGGGAGGATGCGGTACCGGAACACAATGCATGATCTGGGGTGTTGCACTTCCCTAAGAATTCGTCCCAAGTACCGAATATTGCCTATGTTTATTACGAAATGCCTAATGCTTATAACTGTGTATATAATCATGATATGCGTGTTGGCTGGTAAGTTAGACCGGTGTTTACAGATTGCGGTACTGGCGTGTTTTTTACCGCTGGGGTGATGCGATCTATCACTGAACTGACTGAGCAACACCAGCACTACTACTCCTATCATGCTCCTCCTACACCTGACTCTGATGGGTGTCTTGTTGTTTGAACATCAACATGATCCAGCTGACAGCTGCCCTGGTTCGATCTCTGACTCTGTGGGTGGTGAGATGAAGCCTGCTTCAAATGAATTTAACTATTTATATTCACCTATGGACTTACTATGTACTCGCCGTCTGGCTCGAGCTTTTTCTATTTCTATTTTTATCCACTTTTTTATACACATGTATAAACACTGATATAACTGTTTTTATAATATGTAAATGAAATGATGTTTGCTAGACAAACCTTAATCACGTGCACTTTCTACACCAATCATGGATTCACACTAATTAATTCACCTGTATAAGAAGGTCTGATATTCACTATGTTATTATGCTTGAAAAAGACGACGGAGGTCGTCGAAACGTCGCTATGTAACTGTTTGCTGTGCTGTTTCACAATGAAATAAATTCACTTTTCTTTGATACGACCGGTGTGCTGTGGGCGATTTCTATATCTATCAAGCAAGTCTTGTCAAGACTATACCTGCTGGCACCCAACTCAGCGACTTCAGTTGTGCTGCTCCAAGATATCGTTTTGGTATCTATCTATCTATCTAGAAACAGGAGAAAGCCGCACATCCAAAATTGCATGAGGCGGATGCTGCACGGAGTCAGTCCCCTGGCTTGGGGATCCCCAAAAGTATGTCCAGATATTCCTCAGCATCAAGCATCATAATCATGATGCTTGATAATTACCTTGTGAGGAGGTCGAAACGTCGCATCTTTTGTATCTTTTGTACTTTATGGAATAAATCACTTTTTCACCACCTATGCTGGCGTGCTGAGGAATATCTGGACATATCTATCTATCTATCTATCTATCTCCTATCTATCTGTCTATTATCCATCTATCTCCTATCTATCTCCTATCTATCTATCTCCTATCTATCTATCTATCTCCTATCTATCTATCTATCTATCTCCTATCTATCTATCTATCTATCTATCTCCTATCTATCTATCTATCTATCTCCTATCTATCTCCTATCTATCTGTCTATTATCCATCTATCTCCTATCTATCTCCTATCTATCTATCTCCTATCTATCTGTCTATTATCCATCTATCTCCTATCTATCTCCTATGTATCTATCTATCTCCTATGTATCTATCTATCTCCTATCTATCTATCTATCTCCTATCTCCCTATCTATCTATCTATCTATCTCCCTATCTATCTATCTATCTATCTATCTATCTATCTATCTCCTATCTATCTATCTATCTATCTATCTAGAAGTGTGACACTAATGTAAACAAAGACTTAATAATTTTTTATTCTCTTGTATTGTTAATATTTGCCTGTGATCCCTTATAGCGCTGCGCACCCCCTACTCTCTATCAGTCGGACCTTTATCTTTTTGGTCCTGTGTTCCTGTGTTGTTGAGCAGGCGGAGGACTCTCTGTACTCTCATCATCCTACACATCCCCACCACCGAGGACACACAGACCCCCTGGTGCGAAGCCTGAACAGCAGCTCTGAAGTCACAATTTGCCTAATGGAAATTTCATATGTTAAATGCAGCAGGACCTTACGATGGCTGCACCGCCCCTCCCAGAGGTCACACAACGTCCTTCACCTTAACGTTGTTCAAATAAGACACAATAAAAAAAATCTATACAAAAGGCAAAAACCACCTAGATGGTGAGTGTGTATAAGATGTGACAGGGAGGTGGATGTGGGGATGTCTCCTCTCCAAGCACATCCAGGGTTAAGCCTTGTTGGCCAGGTATTGAGTTGTCTTCTCTGGGCACATCCAGGGTTAAGCTTTGTTGGCCAGGTATTGAGGTCTCCTCTCCAGTCACATCCAGGGTTCAGCTTTGTTGGCCAGGTATTGATGTCTCCTCTCTGGTCACATCCAGGGTTAAGCCTTGTTGGCCGTGTACATAGACGGAGCCTCTGCGATGCTGCTTACTGCTGCGAATACATCCAGCAAATCCCTCCAGCCTGTGGTGCTGTATAATAGATGGGGGGCGGGGAGCCTCCTGCCGTGTGGCAGAGGGGGAGAGGCGTCTCTCTTAGACACCAGTCCATCCATCTGACCTGCCAAAGACGTCAAAATCAAATTAAGAGTTTCCAATCGGAGGACGCCGGGCTCCCGGACTCTCGGAGAGGAGCTGCTGCTGCTGGAGAACATCCGAGACTCTCCAGCCTCCCTATGTAGTGACAACCGCTGAGGATGAGAGAGCAGGCGCTCCCTCCTTCCATTGACACTCACCAGGACATTGGAGAGAACATTTTCTTACTTTGGGGACTGCCCTCAGAACCTTTTCACAAGTCCGAAAAATGCCCCGAGGATTTAGTCTCGACCGCCATGGTGACCTCACCCCCCGCACCCCCTGGCTGAGCCCCTCTGAAGTCTTGAAGCTGTTCGGGATGCTCGTCTTGGTCAACGTCACCCTTTCTTGCCCATTAAACTGTTACTGCCAAAACAAGACTGGCCTGGTGCAATGCCATGTCCTGGCGACTCAGCAGGAGATCCCAGAGGATGTCCCTCACTGGGTCGAGAACCTCTCACTCACCGGCAGCAATATAAGCGTCCTCCAAGGCTCCTTCTTCCGGTACGGGATGCACTTAACCAACCTAACCACCCTTCAACTCAGCAACAGCAACATCCAAGCCATAGAGTCCAAGACATTCATCGACCTTCCCAACTTGACCACCTTGGACCTTAGCAACAACCCCCTGGAATCCTTATCGAATGAAACTTTCTTTGGATTAAGCCAACTAGAAACCTTAAAGTTGAACAATGCCCTTCGAGAAGCATCTCAGAAGCAGCTCTTCAACTCTCCGTGGAGCGAAGCCTTAAGGAACCTCCGGACTTTACAACTTGGCGGCAATGACTTCCAAGCTTTCCCTAAGGACGTCTTGGATCTCAGAAGCTTGCAGAACATCTACCTCGGGAACAATTCTATTAAGACAATCGATAAGGAAACAATTTTACAACTCAAGGAGATGAAGGTTCGAGTCTATCTGAGCCCTAACCCCATAATCTGCGACTGTAGGACTCTGGAAATGATCCAGTGGCTGAAGAACACGTCTCAGAGCTCAGAAGCCCAAAGTCTCCAGTGCTTCTCCCCACCCAACCTGAACGGGACCCTGGTCTTCAACCTAAAGACTGAGAGTTTCAAGTGCATCAACGAGGAACTGGAGACGGCCTCCTACGTCTTCTTTGGGATAGTCCTGGCTCTGATAGGAGTGATATTTCTTATGGTCCTCTACCTGAACCGACGAGGGATTAAGAAGTGGCTCAATAACTTCCGAGAAGCCTGCAGGGACCAGATGGAGGGATATCACTACCGATACGAACAAGACTCTGACCCAAGGAGGTCCAATGCCTCTGGGATCTAACACTGGACACACTGGTCTCCAGACACCATGACTGGAATGTTCTTACTATTTATTGAAATGCAATGAGGAATGAAGTCATAACATGTATATAGTGTATATGTATCCTGTAGAGTTACCCTGTATATACTGTACGGAATACAGGTCACATCCTAGAAAGCCTGGTGAGTAGAATTCATTGTGGGATGCGTCAGACGGCAGGAGCTGGGACTCCCTGAGATACATCCCATGCAGATCTCTCAAGGACTACACCAGTAACAGCGCCACCACTCGACTTCTGATGGAACTGCATGGGATGTACCCAAGGTGGAGTATGACCACAAGAAGGTGCAGAAGGGAATAGGGTTCATATCGGTTATTGGACCTGGGATAGAGGCAGCACTCTGCTACAGGGAGTACTTCATAGCAGGAGTCTTAGGTGGAGCATGAGCACAAGAAGGCGCAGAGAGTACTACTGTCCATAGAGAGTTCTTTCTGTATGTGCAAGAGGAAGAGAGCCCCCCCCCCCCCCCCACTCTGCACCGGGGGGAACTGCAAAGGATATCCCCATGGGAGAGCATGACCACAAGAATAAGAAGAGGAGTAAGGATAATGTACACGGGGGAAACATATACTATGCTAGATGGATAATAGATAGATAGATAGATAGATAATAGATAGATAGGAGATAGATAGATAGATAGATAGATAGGAGATAGATAGATAGATAGATAGATAGATAGATAGATAGATAGCAGATAGATAGGAGATAGATAGATAGGAGATAGATAGATAGATAGATAGATAGATAGGAGATAGGAGATAGATAGATAGATAGATAGGAGATAGATAGATAGATAGATAGTGTATAGATAGATAGATAGATAGATAGATAGATAGATAGATAGATAGATAGATAGATAGGAGATAGATAGATAGGAGATAGATAGATAGGAGATAGATAGATAGATAGATATATAGATATATAGATAGATAGGAGATAGATAATAGATAGATAGATAGGAGATAGATAGATAGATAGATAGATAGATAGGAGATAGATAGATAGATAGATAGATAGATAGATAGATAGATATATAGATATATAGATAGATAGGAGATAGATAATAGATAGATAGATAGGAGATAGATAGATAGATAGATAGATAGGAGATAGATAGATAGATAGATAGATAGATAGATAGATAGATATATAGATATATAGATAGATAGGAGATAGATAATAGATAGATAGATAGGAGATAGATAGATAGATAGATAGATAGGAGATAGATAGATAGATAGATAGATAGATAGATAGATAGGAGATAGATAGGAGATAGATAGATAGATAGATAGATAGGAGATAGATAGATAGATAGATAGATAGATAGGAGATAGATAGATAGATAGATAGGAGATAGATAGATAGATAGGAGATAGATAGATAGATAGTTAGATAGGAGATAGATAGATAGATAGATAGATAGGAGATAGATAGATAGATAGATAGGAGATAGATAGATAGATAGATAGATAGATAGATAGGAGATAGATAGATAGATAGATAGATAGATAGATAGATAGATAGATAGATAGATAGATAGGAGATAGATAGGAGAGATAATAGATAGATAGATAGGAGATAGATAGATAGATAGATAGATAGATAGATAGATAGATAGGAGATAGATAGATAGATAGATAGATAGATAGATAGATAGATATATAGATATATAGATAGATAGGAGATAGATAATAGATAGATAGATAGGAGATAGATAGATAGATAGATAGATAGGAGATAGATAGATAGATAGATAGATAGATAGATAGATAGATAGGAGATAGATAGGAGATAGATAGATAGATAGATAGGAGATAGATAGATAGATAGATAGATAGATAGGAGATAGATAGATAGATAGATAGGAGATAGATAGATAGATAGGAGATAGATAGATAGATAGTTAGATAGGAGATAGATAGATAGATAGATAGATAGGAGATAGATAGATAGATAGATAGGAGATAGATAGATAGATAGATAGATAGATAGATAGGAGATAGATAGATAGATAGATAGATAGATAGATAGATAGGAGATAGATAGGAGAGATAATAGATAGATAGATAGGAGATAGATAGATAGATAGATAGATAGATAGATAGATAGATAGATAGGAGATAGATAGATAGATAGATAGATAGATAGATAGATATATAGATATATAGATAGATAGGAGATAGATAATAGATAGATAGATAGGAGATAGATAGATAGATAGATAGATAGGAGATAGATAGATAGATAGATAGATAGATAGATAGATAGATAGGAGATAGATAGGAGATAGATAGATAGATAGATAGGAGATAGATAGATAGATAGATAGATAGATAGGAGATAGATAGATAGATAGATAGGAGATAGATAGATAGATAGGAGATAGATAGATAGATAGTTAGATAGGAGATAGATAGATAGATAGATAGATAGGAGATAGATAGATAGATAGATAGGAGATAGATAGATAGATAGATAGATAGATAGGAGATAGATAGATAGATAGATAGATAGATAGATAGATAGATAGGAGATAGATAGGAGAGATAATAGATAGATAGATAGGAGATAGATAGATAGATAGATAGATAGATAGATAGGAGATAGATAGATAGATAGATAGATAGATAGATAGATAGATAGATAGATAGGAGATAGATAGATAGATAGATAGATAGATAGGAGATAGATAGATAGATAGATAGATAGATAGATAGATAGATAGATAGATAGATAGGAGATAGATAATAGATAGATAGATAGGAGATAGATAGATAGATAGATAGATAGATAGGAGATAGATAGATAGATAGATAGATAGATAGATAGATATATAGATATATAGATAGATAGGAGATAGATAATAGATAGATAGATAGGAGATAGATAGATAGATAGGGAGATAGATAGATAGATAGATAGATAGGAGATAGATAGGAGATAGATAGGAGATAGATAGGAGATAGATAGGAGATAGATAGATAGATAGATAGATAGATAGGAGATAGATAGATAGATAGATAGATAGATAGATAGATAGATAGGAGATAGATAGATAGATAGATAGGAGATAGATAGGAGATAGATAGATAGATAGATAGATAGATAGATAGATAGATAGATAGGAGATAGATAGATAGATAGATAGATAGATAGATAGATAGATAGGAGATAGATAGATAGATAGGAGATAGATAGATAGATAGATAGATAGATAGGAGATAGATAGATAGATAGATAGATAGATAGATAGGAGATAGATAGATAGATAGATAGATAGATAGATAGATAGATAGGAGATAGATAGATAGATAGATAGATAGGAGATAGATAGATAGATAGGAGATAGATAGATAGATAGATAGATAGGAGATAGATAGATAGATAGATAGATAGATAGATAGATAGATAGATAGATAATAGATAGATAGATAGGAGATAGATAGATAGATAGATAGATAGATAGAAGCTAAATATAATATCGGAAAAATATGTTTAGCTCTTAAAGATGTAGCTGAGCTATTTATTGGTATAACACATTTCCCATATTACCAGTGATATGGACTGTAGATATCACCTATTACATTAACTGTATTGAGAGATATCACTGTGTTATCTGTGGTGTTACATAGGACTGCAGGTAACATCTACTACATTATCTGTACTCAGAGATATCACTGTGTTATCTGTGGTGTTACATAGGACTGCAGGTAACATCTACTACATTATCTGTACTCAGAGATATCACTGTGTTATCTGTGCTGTTACATAGGACTGCAGGTGACATCTACTACATTATCTGTACTCAGAGATATCACTGTGTTATCTGTGCTGTTACATAGGACTGCAGTTATTTGCGGGGCCGCACAGATCCCGGCTGGAGCGTATACGATGTGTGTACGCTCATGCCGGTATCCCATTGCTTAATAGACTGTGTTCCGCTGCGCAAAAAGTAGTAGTGTGAACATAGCCTAAGGGTAAATTCACACGGGCGTCTCGCACAAGAAATCCGCAGCTAAACCGCAGCTAATCCGCAGCTAATCCGCAATACATTTATTATTCTTATTATTATTAATACGTGTATTGCGGATTAGGTGCGGATTAGCTGCGGTTTTTTTATGCGAGACGGCCGTGTGAATTTACCCTAAAGGTTTTTTTTTATCATATTAAAAGGAGTATTCCACTCAAACATAACTTTTGATATGTTGCTGCCCATGGTGAGACTACCCCAAGTTCTGAGCTGCTGCTTTCTGCTGAAGACCCAAAAATCTGTCTGTGAGCTTTTCTCTCGGTCTCCCCCCTCTCCCCCTCCCTTCTGATACGGCTGATATAAACAAGTCCCTGGCAGGCTTTATCTGCAACATTGTAGCTTCTTTGTAATGCTGGGAGGGATAATCACAGTGAGTTCATCACCAATATGACCTCAGAATAACCCTCCCAGTATTACAAAGAGGCTACAATGTTGCATATTCAGCCGGTCAGGGACTTGTTTACATCGGCTGTCTCAGAAGGGAGGGGGAGGAGGAGGAGGAGGAGGAGGAGAGAAAAGCTCATACACAGATTTTTGTGTCTTCAGCAGAAAGCAGCAGCTGAAAATTGGGGGAAGGAGACTGAATATATAATAACAAGTATGGAAGGAATTGTTAGTCTCATAATAGGCAGCAACATATCAAAGTTATGTTTGAGTGGAATACACCTTTAAATGTGACATAAAACTATATCAATTTTTTAAATTGGAGAAAGAACCAAATCTAAGAAATGGTAAGAAAAGAGTCCTCTATGGAGGGCCGACGTGAGCATCCGGCTTACTCGAGCAAGTGCAGGGGCCCACAGCTCCTCAAGGGCCCCCACCCTGGCACTTGCTTCCTCCGGAATGCAGGGCCACCAGGCACCCATGGAGTGATGCCATAGCCTTGTATAGTAGTCAGTATATGGAGGTCACCCAGCTTTCCTAGCATCTTGTATAGTAGTCAGTATAATGGCGGTCACCCAGCTTTACCAGCATCTTGTATAGTAGTCAGTATAATGGAAGTCACTCAGCTTTCCCCAGCATCTTGTATAGTAGTCAGTATAATGGCGGTCACCCAGCTTTCCTAGCATCTTGTATAGTAGTCAGTATAATGGCGGTCACCCAGCTTTCCTAGCATCTTGTATAGTAGTCAGTATAATGGCGGTCACCCAGCTTTCCTAGCATCTTGTAAAGTAGTCAGTATAATGGCGGTCACCCAGCTTTCCTAGCATCTTGTAAAGTAGTCAGTATAATGGCGATCACCCAGCTTTCCTAGCATCTTGTATAGTAGTCAGTATATGGAGGTCACCCAGCTTTCCTAGCATCTTGTATAGTAGTCAGTATAATGGCGGTCACCCAGCTTTACCAGCATCTTGTATAGTAGTCAGTATAATGGAAGTCACTCAGCTTTCCCCAGCATCTTGTATAGTAGTCAGTATAATAGCGGTCACCCAGCTTTCCTAGCATCTTGTATAGTAGTCAGTATAATGGAAGTCACTCAGCTTTCCTAGTATCTTGTATAGTAGTCAGTATAATGGCGGTCACCCAGCTTTCCTAGCATCTTGTATAGTAGTCAGTATAATGGCGGTCACCCAGCTTTCCTAGCATCTTGTAAAGTAGTCAGTATAATGGCGATCACCCAGCTTTCCTAGTATCTTGTATAGAAGTCAGTATATTAAGGTCACTTAGCCTTCCTAGCATCTTGTATAGTAGTCAGTATAATGGAGGTCACCCAGCTTTCCTAGCATCTTGTATAGTAGTCAGTATAATAGCGGTCACCCAGCTTTCCCCAGCATCTTGTATAGTAGTCAGTATAATGGTGGTCACCCAGCTTTCCTAGCATCTTGTATAGAAGTCAGTATATGAAGGTCACCCAGCTTTCCTAGCATCTTGTCTAGTAGTCAGTATAATGGCGGTCACCCAGCTTTCCCCAGCACCTTGTATAGTAGTCAGTATAATGGCGGACACCCAGCTTTCCCAGCATCTTGTATAGTAGTCAGTATAATGGCGGTCACCCAGCTTTCCCCAGCACCTTTTATAGTAGTCAGTATAATGGCGGACACCCAGCTTTCCCAGCATCTTGTATAGTAGTCAGTATAATGGAAGTCACTCAGCTTTCCCCAGCACCTTGTATAGTAGTCAGTATAATGGCGGACACCCAGCTTTCCCAGCATCTTGTATAGTAGTCAGTATAATGGAAGTCACTCAGCTTTCCTAGCATCTTGTATAGTAGTCAGTATAATGGAGGTCACCCAGCTTTCCCAGCATCTTGAATAGTAGTCAGTATAATGGCGGTCACCCAGCTTTCCCCAGCATCTTGTGTAGTAGTCTGTATAATGGTGGTCACCCAGCTTTCCTAGCATCTTGTATAGTAGTCAGTATAATGGCGGTCACCCAGCTTTCCTAGCATCTTGTATAGTAGTCAGTATAATGGCGGTCACCCTGCTTTCCCCAGCATCTTGTATAGTAGTCAGTATAATGGCGGTCACCCAGCTTTCCTAGCATCTTGTATAGTAGTCAGTATATGAAGGTCACCCAGCTTTCCTAGCATCTTGTATAGTAGTCAGTATATGGAGGTTACCCAGCTTTCCTAGCATCTTGTATAGTAGTCAGTATAATGGAAGTCACGCAGCTTTCCTAGCATCTTGTATAGTAGTCAGTATAATGGAAGTCACTCAGCTTTCCTAGTATCTTGTATAGTAGTCAGTATAATGGCGGTCACCCAGCTTTCCTAGCATCTTGTATAGTAGTCAGTATAATGGCGGTCACCCAGCTTTCCTAGCATCTTGTAAAGTAGTCAGTATAATGGCGGTCACTCAGCTTTCCTAGCATCCTGTAGGCAGTATAATGGAAGTCACGCAGCTTTCCTAGCATCTTGTATAGAAGTCAGTATATGAAGGTCACTTAGCCTTCCTAGCATCTTGTATAGTTGTCAGTATAATGGCGGTCACCCAGCTTTCCTAGCATCCTGTAGGCAGTATAATGGAGGTCACCCAGCTTTCCTAGCATCTTGTATAGTAGTCAGTATAATAGCGGTCACCCAGCTTTCCCCAGCATCTTGTATAGTAGTCAGTATAATGGTGGTCACCCAGCTTCCCTAGCATCTTGTATAGAAGTCAGTATATGAAGGTCACCCAGCTTCCCTAGCATCTTGTATAGTAGTCAGTATAATGGAAGTCACTCAACTTTCCTAGTATCTTGTATAGTAGTCAGTATAATGGCGGTCACCCAGCTTTCCTAGTATCTTGTATAGTAGTCAGTATAATGGCGGTCACCCAGCTTTCCTAGCATCTTGTATAGTAGTCAGTATAATGGCGGTCACCCAGCTTTCCTAGCATCTTGTAAAGTAGTCAGTATAATGGCGATCACCCAGCTTTCCTAGCATCTTGTGTAGTAGTCAGTATATGGAGGTCACCCAGCTTTCCTAGCATCTTGTATAGTAGTCAGTATAATGGCGGTCACCCAGCTTTACCAGCATCTTGTATAGTAGTCAGTATAATGGAAGTCACTCAGCTTTCCCCAGCATCTTGTATAGTAGTCAGTATAATGGCGGTCACCCAGCTTTCCTAGCATCTTGTATAGTAGTCAGTATAATGGAAGTCACTCAGCTTTCCTAGTATCTTGTATAGTAGTCAGTATAATGGCGGTCACCCAGCTTTCCTAGCATCTTGTATAGTAGTCAGTATAATGGCGGTCACCCAGCTTTCCTAGCATCTTGTAAAGTAGTCAGTATAATGGCGATCACCCAGCTTTCCTAGCATCTTGTATAGAAGTCAGTATATGAAGGTCACTTAGCCTTCCTAGCATCTTGTATAGTTGTCAGTATAATGGCGGTCACCCAGCTTTCCTAGCATCTTGTATAGTAGTCAGTATAATAGCGGTCACCCAGCTTTCCCCAGCATCTTGTATAGTAGTCAGTATAATGGTGGTCACCCAGCTTTCCTAGCATCTTGTATAGAAGTCAGTATATGAAGGTCACCCAGCTTTCCTAGCATCTTGTCTAGTAGTCAGTATAATGGCGGTCACCCAGCTTTCCCCAGCACCTTGTATAGTAGTCAGTATAATGGCGGACACCCAGCTTTCCCAGCATCTTGTATAGTAGTCAGTATAATGGCGGTCACCCAGCTTTCCCCAGCACCTTTTATAGTAGTCAGTATAATGGCGGACACCCAGCTTTCCCAGCATCTTTTATAGTAGTGAGTATAATGGAAGTCACTCAGCTTTCCCCAGCACCTTGTATAGTAGTCAGTATAATGGCGGATACCCAGCTTTCCCAGCATCTTGTATAGTAGTCAGTATAATGGAAGTCACTCAGCTTTCCTAGCATCTTGTATAGTAGTCAGTATAATGGAGGTCACCCAGCTTTCCCAGCATCTTGTATAGTAGTCAGTATAATGGCGGTCACCCAGCTTTCCCCAGCATCTTGTGTAGTAGTCTGTATAATGGCGGTCACCCAGCTTTCCTAGCATCTTGTATAGTAGTCAGTATAATGGCGGTCACCCAGCTTTCCTAGCATCTTGTATAGTAGTCAGTATAATGGCGGTCACCCTGCTTTCCCCAGCATCTTGTATAGTAGTCAGTATAATGGCGGTCACCCAGCTTTCCTAGCATCTTGTATAGTAGTCAGTATAATGGCGATCACTCAGCTTTCCTAGCATCTTGTATAGAAGTCAGTATATGAAGGTCACTTAGCCTTCCTAGCATCTTGTATAGTTGTCAGTATAATGGCGGTCACCCAGCTTTCCTAGCATCCTGTAGGCAGTATAATGGAGGTCACCCAGCTTTCCTAGCATCTTGTATAGTAGTCAGTATAATAGCGGTCACCCAGCTTTCCCCAGCATCTTGTATAGTAGTCAGTATAATGGTGGTCACCCAGCTTCCCTAGCATCTTGTATAGAAGTCAGTATATGAAGGTCACCCAGCTTTCCTAGCATCTTGTCTAGTAGTCAGTATAATGGCGGTCACCGAGCTTTCCCCAGCACCTTGTATAGTAGTCAGTATAATGGCGGACACCCAGCTTTCCCAGCATCTTGTATAGTAGTCAGTATAATGGCGGTCACCCAGCTTTCCCCAGCACCTTTTATAATAGTCAGTATAATGGCGGACACCCAGCTTTCCCAGCATCTTGTATAGTAGTCAGTATAATGGAAGTCACTCAGCTTTCCCCAGCACCTTGTATAGTAGTCAGTATAATGGCGGACACCCAGCTTTCCCAGCATCTTGTATAGTAGTCAGTATAATGGCGGTCACCCAGCTTTCCCCAGCATCTTGTGTAGTAGTCTGTATAATGGCGGTCACCCAGCTTTCCTAGCATCTTGTATAGTAGTCAGTATAATGGCGGTCACCCAGCTTTCATAGCATCTTGTATAGTAGTTAGTATAATGGCGGTCACCCAGCTTTCCTAGCATCTTGTATAGTAGTCAGTATAATAGTGGTCACCCAGCTTTCCTAGCATCATGTATAGTAGTCAGTATAATGGGATCACCCAGCTTTCCCAGCATCTTGTATAGTAGTCAGTATAATGGCGGTCACCCAGCTTTCCTAGCATCTTGTATAGTAGTCAGTATATGAAGGTCACCCAGCTTTCCTAGCATCTTGTATAGTAGTCAGTATATGGAGGTTACCCAGCTTTCCTAGCATCTTGTATAGTAGTCAGTATAATGGAAGTCACGCAGCTTTCCTAGCATCTTGTATAGTAGTCAGTAAAAGAAAGGTCACCCAGCTTTCCTAGCATCTTGTATGGTAGTCAGTATAATGGAAGTCACTCAGCTTTCCTAGTATCTTGTATAGTAGTCAGTATAATGGCGGTCACCCAGCTTTCCTAGCATCTTGTATAGTAGTCAGTATAATGGCGGTCACCCAGCTTTCCTAGCATCTTGTAAAGTAGTCAGTATAATGGCGATCACTCAGCTTTCCTAGCATCTTGTATAGAAGTCAGTATATGAAGGTCACTTAGCCTTCCTACCATCTTGTATAGTAGTCAGTATGATGGCAGTCACCCAGC
Organism: Dendropsophus ebraccatus; assembly: GCF_027789765.1. Taxonomy (NCBI): domain Eukaryota; kingdom Metazoa; phylum Chordata; class Amphibia; order Anura; family Hylidae; genus Dendropsophus; species Dendropsophus ebraccatus. The sequence goes on along the minus strand of NC_091458.1, from coordinate 10,335,719 downwards.
TTTCCTAGCATCCTGTAGGCAGTATAATGGAGGTCACCCAGCTTTCCTAGCATCTTGTATAGTAGTCAGTATGATGGCAGTCACCCAGCTTTCCTAGCATCCTGTAGGCAGTATAATGGAGGTCACCCAGCTTTCATAGCATCTTGTATAGTAGTAAGGGTCTGCTGAGACCCTCTAATAATGATGCCCTATGATTTGCTATACAAAGGGGCCCACTGAGGCTCTGTCACCCAAGGGCCCGCAAAAGCCTGGAGCCGGCCCTGCCCCTATGTATTGAGGAAATGATCCAACATTACATATCTGTGAGTGGTAAAAGTATCTGACCCTGGATGTGACCCTGGGTGTGACCCTGTGTGTGACCCTGTGTGTGACCCTGTGTGTGACCCTGTGTGTGACCCTGTGTGTGACCCTGTGTGTGACCCTTGATGTGACCTGCTGTCAGTATGTGGACTGACTCTGGGTGCAGCATCCACACCTTCCCAGTAACTGTAGATGACTCTGTACATCGTCCTGGAGGGATTCTTGCCCTTTCCTGTGCCCAGAAAATCTTCAGCTCTGCTATGCGGGTGGTTTCCTCCTGCGCTGATCAGGACCCTCCCCTAATATTCCTGCAGGATTAGGGTCGGGACTGGGATTTGTATGTATTTTTATTCTCCAGTAGGATGACTCAGGGTCAGTGACATAGCTACCATAGAGGCAGACCATGCAACTGCTATGAGGCCCGTGCAGCAGGGAGGCCTGCCTGTCTCCATAGTACTGCCAGACAGTTCACCCCCCAGTGTGCTGTAAGCTACTCTGAGTGCAGTTGGGGGGTCTCCCTCACATACACTACCCCCTAAACACTAGGATTCATGGGGCTATACTGTTTTTTGCTATGGGGCCCTGTGAATCCTAGTTGCGCCCCTGCTCGGGGTCCTCATTGTGCTTCATGATCCACCAGATTCACATCCCAGACACATATCCTGATCCTGATCTGTAAGATGTTATATGCAGGGGCTGATGGTACGGGGGTCGGGGGTGGTGGGAGCTCTCCCCAGGTACCTGCACACACCTGGTGTCCCCTCTGTAATGTGGGGGGGGGGGGGGGGCAGACTCCGGGATACATCTACCTGGCATCCTATTACCGAGACAGAGGGGCACGTAGGCGAATGGCGATTCCTCCAGCCGCTGTGAATAAGTCCTTGTTCAGACTTGTAGAACGTTAGAAAACTTGTGACAATCCTCCACATGGTGGACAGGGAGCTTACCCTCTCCTGCCGCGGTAGTTAACCCCTTCCAGGCCTGTCTGTAGTTACTTCAGGCCCTGGTTGGGGAGGACGCCCTCAGGATACTCTGTGCTGTGACCAGAACTGAACACAAGGCCCTCTCCACCAGGCTTATAAGCAAGGGCGGGACTTGTTTCCTATTGGTGGAGCGAGGTCTGTAGTAACTCCACACCTAATAGGTTAGAACTGGAAGGGCTGTGATTGGCCGAGAGGTAGGGAGGCGGCTGGAAACTTCCTCTCAAGCACTTCCAGTCTGTCACAGGTACATTATGGAGCCTGACTCTCAGTGACGCAGAGCAGTCTTCTTCCAGCTCGTTCTCACGATCGGTACGGGTGTTCTCACTATAGCAGTGACATCTAGTGGCCAAAATACAGTATAACACTTTATCCACAGATGTAGCATAATAATTCATTGTTCCATTATTAATGGCCGCCGTCCTGGCCAAGATGCTGCAAAACAGGCCCAGCCCATGAACCGTGTCATATAAAGCTGGGTAATGCTGAGCACATGATGAAGCCTGGTAATGCTGATCACATGATGGAGCCTGCAAAGGCTGATCACATGATGGAGCCAGTAATGCTGATCACATGATTAAGCCTGGTAATGCTGAGCACATGATGAAGCCTGGTAATGCTGATCACATGATGAAGCCTGCAAAGGCTGATCACATGATGGAGCCGGTAATGCTGAGCACATGATGAAGCCCGGTAATGCTGATCACATGATGAAGCCTGGTAATGCTGATCACATGATGAATCCTGGTAATGCTGATCACATGATGAAGCCCGGTAATGCTGATCACATGATGAAGCCTGATAATGCTGATCACATGATGGAGCCGGTAATGCTGAGCACATGATGAAGCCCGGTAATGCTGATCACATGATGAAGCCTGGTAATGCTGGTCACATGATGAAGCCTGGTAATGCTGATCACATGATTAAGCCTGGTAATGCTGATGACATGATGAAGCCTGGGAATGCTGATCACATGATGAAGCTTGGTATTGCTGATCACACGATGAAGCCTGGTAATGCTGATCACATGATTAAGCCTGGTAATGCTGAGCACATGATGAAACCTGGTAATGCTGATCACATGATGAAGCCCGGTAATACTGATCACATGATGAATCCTGGTAATACTGATCACATGATGAAGCCTGGTAATGCTGATCACATGATGAAGCCTGGTAATGCTGATCACATGATGAAGCCCGGTAATACTGATCATATGATGAAGCCTGGTAATGCTGATCACATGATGAAGCCTGGTAATGCTGATCACATGATGAAGCCTGGTAATGCTGATCACATGATGAAGCCTGGTAATGCTGATCACATGATGAAGCCTGGTAATGCTGATCACATGATGAAGCCAAGACCATCAATTTAGACATAATTGCAGAGACACATAAGGTCAAATTTATACAGAATTTATACATCATTTTATAAAGAGAATTCTGAAGGGTTCACAAATTATCAAACACCCCTGTAGGTGACCCAGTAAGAAGAGGAATATACCTTTTTTATTATGTCATATTAACTCTTTCTTATCCACAGTTTATTACAGATGGGTGTTAAACACTGGAGAGGGAATGAATGCATGTAATCCCATACAGAAAACTGAGGACACAGAATGGGGAAGGAGCGACATCTAGTGGCCGTCACCTTTACTACAATAATCACATAATATCCCCCTGGAGTATCAGCAGCTGGAGGTATCACCAGGACAAAGAAATACATGGCAATACTATAGTGTGCACTCACACCCAGGTTACACGCATGCCATAGTAATCACACACACACAACTTACATGCTGCAAACACACAACATACACACATCACTTACATGCTGCACACACACACACACACACATCACTTACATGCTACACACACACACATCACTTACATGCTGCACACACACACACACACACACACACATCACTTACATGCTACACACACACACACATCACTTACATGCTGCACACACACACACACATACACACACACACATCACTTACATGCTGCACACACACACAGAGACACATAACTTACATGCTGCACACACATCACTTATACACACATCACTTACATGCTGCACACACACAGACACACACATCACTTACATGATGCACACACACAGACATCACTTACATGCTGCACACACACACACACACACATACACACACACACACACATCACTTACATGCTGCACACACACACATCACTTACATGCTGCACACACACACAGAGACACATCACTTACATGCTGCGCACACATCACTTATACACACATCACTTACATGCTGCACACACACAGACATCACTTACATGCTGCACACACACACACACACACACACACACATCACTCATATATTGCACACACATCACTTACATGCTGCACACACATCACTTATATGGTACAAACATCACTCACACCAGTTACATGCTGCACACACACACACACACACACACACACACACATTGCTACACACATGTCACTGTATTCAGAAAGCCCAGATATCATTGTCTGTTCTCTGAAATGACTGATAATAAAAACTGGTACTCCTCTTCAGTTAAAGGAGAACACACTAGTCAGTCTGCTGATTCTGCTCTATTGTGAATGGAGCTGTATTGTAATACCACACACAGCCTGAGGACAGGGGTGGCGCTGGTTTTGTAAAAAGGCAGCTAGATTTTTTTTGTAATCCTTTAGGATTGCGTCTTTTGACCTAACTTGACCCACTGCACGTCAGTAATGGAACCTGCAGAATAGTGATTGCAGCTCTGGGTGATACTGAATTAATGGAAAACCTGCAGGATTTGCAAAGCTGTAGTTTTTCCATGAATAACCTGTAAGAAGCCAAAACTTACAAACTTATTTGACACCTCTAGGGAGGGTAAGTATGCCATATAAGACTAACTGGAAGCATTCTGAATGCAGCTCTGGAGCTGACTGGTCATCTGTATGGTCACAGAGAAGATATGAAGTGACATCAGGTCAGTAGTAATGTACATAACTGGTGCTGCCAATCAGTGTAGACAATGCTCTGTGAGCTCCAGACTGATACATTGTATATAGCTAGTCCTGCTCTCAGCTGTATCCAGTGTAGACAATGCTCTGTGAGATCCAGACTGATACATTGTACATAGCTAGTCCTGCTCTCAGCTGTATCCAGTGTAGACAATGCTCTGTGAGCTCCAGACTGATACATTGTACATAGCTAGTCCTGCTCTCAGCTGTATCCAGTGTAGACAATGCTCTGTGAGCTCCAGACTGATACATTGTACATAGCTAGTCCTGCTCTCAGCTGTATCCAGTGTAGACAATGCTCTGTGAGCTCCACAGCCCAATCTCCAGATTGATACATTGTACATAGCCAGTCCTGCTCTTAGGTGTATCCAGTGTAGACAATGCTCTGTGAGCTCTACAGCCTGGACTCCAGACTGATACATTGTACATAGCTAGTCCTGCTCTCAGCTGTATCCAGTATAGACAATGCTCTGTGAGCTCCAGACTGATACATTGTACATAGCTAGTCCTGCTCTCAGCTGTATCCAGTGTAGACAATGCTCTGTGAGCTCCAGACTGATACATTGTACATAGCTAGTCCTGCTCCCAGCTGTATTCAGTGTAGACAATGCTCTGTGAGCTCCAGCCTGGATGATACATTGTACATAGCTAGTCCTGCCCTCAGCTGTATCCAGTGTAGACAATGCTCTGTGAGCTCCAGACTGATACATTGTACATAGCTAGTCCTGCTCTCAGCTTTATCCAGTGTAGACAATGCTCTGTGAGCTCCAGCCTGATACATTGTACATAGCTAGTCCTGCTCTCAGCTGTATCCAGTGTAGACAATGCTCTGTGAGCTCCAGACTGATACATTGTACATAGCTAGTCCTGCTCTCAGCTGTATCCAGTGTAGACAATGCTCTGTGAGCTCCAGACTGATACATTGTACATAGCTAGTCCTGCTCCCAGCTGCATCCAGTGTAGACAATGCTCTGTGAGCTCCAGCCTGATACATTGTACATAGCTAGTCCTGCTCTCAGCTGTATCCAGTGTGGACAATGCTCTGTGAGCTCCAGACTGATACATTGTACATAGCTAGTCCTGCTCTCAGCTGAGAAGCGATAACCATCTGGTTACTATCACACATTCTATGCAGGTGCTGCTGATGTTATTCTGCTATACAATGCTGCCACCTTGTGTTAGTCTAATGGAACTGCATCACAATTCATAAGTTCAATAAGCCCTGTATGTATACAGCAGGATCTCTTTAAAAGATCACCTCCTGTGACAGCTTTGGCATTCTGTCATATAAAATACATATTGACCATCTCCTTTGAGTGGAACATATATATATTTCCTATCAGGCTTCGGCTGTGTTCACATAGTCGAGGCTGTTTTACATGAATCTCCCATTATTAAATTGAGGTAAAATCTGTGGGATCTGCTGACTGATGTGATTCCCATTCAGAAGGACAGAGCCAGAGGGAGGTTGCCAGATGTACACAGAGCAGGGACACAAGCCAGAACCCCAGGAGGTACCCCAGACAGAGCAGGAGCAGGGACGCCAGACAGAGCAGGAGCAGGGACGCCAGACAGAGCAGGAGCAGGGACGCCAGACAGAGCAGGAGCAGGGACGCCAGACAGAGCCAGAGTGGGACGCCAGACAGAGCCAGAGGGAGGTTGCCAGATGTACACAGAGCAGGGACACCAGCCAGAACCCCAGGAGGTACCCCAGACAGAGCAGGAGCAGGGACGCCAGACAGAGCAGGAGCAGGGACGCCAGACAGAGCCAGAGTGGGACGCCAGACAGAGCAGAAGCAGGGACGCCAGACAAAGCTGGAGCGATGACGCCAGACCGAGCCAGAGTGGGACGCCAGACAAAGCTGGAGCGGGGACGCCAGACAGAGCCGGAGTGGGACGCCAGACAGAGCTGGAGCGGGGACGTCAGACAGAGCCAGAGTTGGCTGCCAGACTGAGCGGGAGAAGGGACGCCATACAGAGCCGGAGTTGGACGCCAGACAGAGCAGGACCAGGGATGCCAGACAGAGCCTAAGTAGTACGCCAGACAGAGCCGGAGTGGGACGCCAGACAGAGCCGGAGTGGGACGCCAGACAGAGCCGGAGTGGGACACCAGACATAGCGTGAGGTGGGACGCCAGACATAGCATGAGCGGGGATGCCAGACAGAGCCAGAGTGGGACGCCAGACAGAGCCGGAGTGGGACGCCAGACAGAGCTGGAGCGGAGATGCCAGACAGAGTTGGAGCAGGGACTCCAGACAGAGCTGGAGCATGGACGCCAGACAGAGCTGGAGCATGGATGCCAGACAGAGCTGGAGCAGGGACGCCAGACAGAGCTGGAGCAGGGACGCCAGACAGAGCTGGAGCAGGGTGTTACACTTTGTGTGGATACTTTGTGGAAGCCTATGGCTGGTAGGGGTGTACACAGCAGACAACAGTCACAGTAAGTATATGCAGACTCACGTTTTGTTGCAGCAGCGCTGGATGATGTCCGGCAGGTGAGCAGAGTGTGGTTCAAAAGAGCTGGAGTTGGTAAGCGGCTGTTCCACTAACAGATCTGTAGGAAGATAGCACACAGCAGGAGCGGGTCCTGGGTAGGTGAGCGGCAGCGCCGCTGACAGACAGCAGGCAGGATGTGTAGCACTAGGTAAACCTTGCTGAGGAGTTTAAACAGCAGAGTGATCCCATGTGCAGCAGTAGTAATAATCAGGAGGTCTAGTAGCAGGACTCTGGAATAAGAGGACCGCAGCAATATACAAACAGGAGAGTCTGTAAGCTAGAGGCAGACAGAAGCTAAGTTCTAACTGATACTCAGGCAGGGAGGGGCACAGGTGCACACATTATTATAGCCTCAGAGAGCAGGTAAGATGGCCACTGAAGCTGCGGTGGCCATCTTGCAAAGAGGCAGACATGCCCAAAATCACAGCAAAACATAAAACCAGGACTGGATCCTAACACTACCCCCACCTCAGGAGCGGCCTCCGGACGCCCTCTGGCCAGGCTTTCCGGGCTGTCTTCGGTGGAACTCTGACACCAAACGGGGAGCATTAATATTGTTCACAGGTTCCCAAGAATTTTCTTCGGTTGGATACCCTTCCCACTTGACTAAATATTGTAGCCGGTTCCTATGGATCCTAGAGTCGAGAATTTCTTCCACCACAAATTGTTCCTCACCATCAATCAAAACCGGATCGGGTGGTTGGGCAGAGCGACCCGGGAACGGATTAGGGACAGCAGCCTTCAGTAGAGAGACATGGAATACTGGATGGACCTTCATGGTCTTGGGGAGCTTTAGCCGAACAGCCACTGCATTTATAATGGCACTTATTTTGAATGGACCCACAAACTTCTGTCCGAGCTTTGGAGAGGGTACTCTCAGTTTTAAATTTTTAGTGGAGAGCCAGACAGAATCTCCTACTTTGAACCTGGGTGCTGGTCTACGATACTGATCAGCTGATCTTTTATATCTCTCCTGGGCTGAGGTCAAAGTTTCCTTCAGCACATCCAAGTTTCGCTGAAGAGTTGCCACACGTTCTGCAACTGCTGGCATGGCGACATCAACTGGGAGCCTTGGCAGAATCTTGGGATGGAACCCCAGATTGGCATAGAAGGGTGACATCTTTGTGGAGGCACTCTGGGAGTTGTTGTAAGAGAACTCCGCCAGAGGGAGAAGATCCAGCCAATCATCCTGCAAATGACTGATGAAACAACGCAGGTACTGTTCTAAGGTCTGATTAGTCCGTTCAGTCTGGCCATTTGACTGTGGATGATAAGCAGATGACAAGCAGACCTTGATGTCCAATGCCGAGCAAAATCCTTGCCAGAATCTTGCCATAAATTGGGCTCCTCGGTCTGAAATGACCTCATCGGGGACCCCGTGTAGCCGAAAGACATTTTGAATAATTAACTCCACGGTGTCCTTCGCAGATGGTAGTCCAGAACAGGGTATGAAATGAGCAGCCTTGGTTAATCGGTCAACCACTACTAGAATGGTGTTCATTCCTTTAGAGGTGGGCAATTCGACAATGAAGTCCATAGAGATGGAGCCCCACGGACGAGAAGGCACCGGCAATGGTTGTAGTAGTCCAGTCGGAGCAGACCTGGGTGTCTTACACCTGGCACAGACATCACAGGAGCGGACATAACTCTTAACATCCCCCTGATAGCCAGGCCACCAGAAGAATCGCGAAAGAAACTCCTGAGTCTTCTGTACCCCTTTATGACCTGCCACCTTTGAGTCATGCATCAGTTTCAGCACTCTTAATCTAGCAGTCTTAGGCACGTAAAGGCATTGGCCATGGAACCACACTCCATTTTTGAAAGTTAAGTGCACGTCATCAGCTGGCCGTGACAAAAGAGGGTCATTGGCATAGGCTTCCTTAAAGATATTGATTAGGTCTTGATTCTGTATCACTCCTACCACATTAGCATCTGGTATTATGGTCTTAGATGATGGTGTAGAATCTAATTCAGTAGAGAACATCCGGGAAAGAGCATCAGCTTTGCTGTTACGCGAACCTGGTCGGTAGGAGATGATGAAATTGAATTGGTTTAGGAATAGGCTCCAGCGAACTTGTCGGGGAGAAAGACATCTTGCCGATCGAACAAATTCTAAATTACGGTGATCAGTGAGTACAACAATTTGCTGAGAAGCTCCCTGCAAGTGATGCCTCCATTCCTTGAACGCAGAGATGATCGCCAATAGTTCCTTGTTTCCAACATCATAGTTCCTCTCAGCAGATGATAACTTTCGAGAGAAGAATGCGCAGGGGTGCAACAGACCTTTTTCTCCTGTTCTCTGGGATAAGACAGCCCCCACGGCACAATCTGAGGCGTCCACCTCAATTATGAATGCCAACTCTGGATCAGGATGTATTAATACTGGGGCAGTTGTGAATTTTGATTTAAGACGGGTGAAAGCCTCCTGGGCCTGAGGTGTCCAATGAAATACTGTCCCCTTCTTGGTAAGTTGGGTGATAGGACTGACGATCTCTGAAAAGTGCTTGATGAAGCGCCGGTAAAAGTTGGCAAAGCCTATAAAACGTTGTACCTCCCGGATGTTTTTTGGGACTGGCCAATCAATAATTGCTTGGATCTTGCTTGTATCCATATGCAACCCTTGTGGCGAGATGACATAGCCCAGAAACTGGATCTCAGTCTGGTGGAACTCACATTTTTCGAGTTTGATGTAAAGATGGTTTACTCGAAGACGGTCCAGAACAGTTCTCACATGTTCCTGATGCTCTTGCAGGGAATTGGAGAAGATAAGTATATCATCTAGGTAGACCACCATGAACTGATCCAAGAGATCCCGGAAGATGTCATTAGCCAGGTGCTGGAAAGTAGCTGGGGCATTGCAAAGCCCAAATGGCATCACGAGGTACTCAAAATGTCCATAGCGACACCGAAAGGCAGTCTTCCACTCGTCTCCAGGTCTAATCCGCACCAAATTGTAAGCTCCACGGAGATCTAATTTGGAGAAAATTTTGGCATGGCGAACTCTTTCCAGAAGTTCAGGAATCAGAGGAAGCGGATAGCGATTTCGGACTGTAACTTTATTCAGCTCCCGATAATCAATGCAGGGTCTAAGAGACCCATCTTTCTTTTTTACAAAGAAAATCGGAGCGCCCGCAGGGGATGAAGAAGGACGGATAAATCCCTTCGCCAGGTTCTCCTCAATGTACTCCTTGAGGGCCTTTAACTCTGGTCCGGCTAGGGGATAGATGTGACCAAAGGGTATCGCTGCACCGGGCAAAAGCTCAATCGGACAGTCATATGGCCGGTGTGGAGGAAGCTTATCCGCATTTTTCTTGTCGCATACATCCAAGAAGTCATGATAGACTGATGGAAAATTGTTAGAGATACTTTCAGGACCGGATTTGGCTAGGCAAATGGCTGAGGTTTTACTTGCTGGGAAGCGTATCTCCCTAGTTTCCCAATTGATAACTGGGTTCTGCTTCCTCAACCATGGGAGGCCTAAGATGATTGGAAAATGAGGAGAGGAGATGAGCATGAAAGAGAGTGTCTCTTGATGGTCGGGTGGCATGGAGACCCTCACGGGTTTAGTTTCCCGATCTATTGGCCCCGAGGTCAGGGGGGAACCATCCACGGTCTCCATAAGCACAGGTGAAGCTTTTAGTTGTGTAGCGATACCATGTTCTTTAGCAAAGGCAAGATCCATGAAGTTGCCACTGGCTCCGGAATCCACCATAGCTGAGGTGGGGACCCAGCAAGTGCTGGTCCAAATCTGAATAGGCAGGAAGCAGTGGGTCTCTTTCTTCTTCTTTTCAAGGTGTGGGGCCACAGAAGACAGGGTCTGAATTACTGCATTCAACTGCTGTGATGCTTCTGAGAGCTCTGATTCAGAGTCAGACAGGTCACCTTCGGCCACGGCTGCAGCTGTTCTGCGAGGCCGATTAGGGCAATTTATAAGAAAGTGGCCAGACTCTCCACAATAAAGACATAAACCTTCCCGCAGCCTGCGCTCTCTGCGAGCATTACTCTCTGATCTCTGTACTGCATCTAATTGCATCGGCTCGATCTCCTGTGGGGATCTATTGGAAGGTTCCCTGGGATATGCAGATGGGGAAGCTGATGGACTGTCCCTTCGATTCAGTGCTGCCCACTTCTCTTGTCTCCGTTCAGATAAGCGGATATCTATCCGAATGCAATGATGCACAAAATCTCCAAATTCTGAGGGAGCCTCACTGCGGGCCAGCTCATCCTTGATGGCGCTAGATAATCCCTTTCTAAACAGAGGGAGTTGTGCCTCAGAATTCCAAGCTGTATCAATGGCCCATCTCTTAAATTCCATGGCGTATTCCGTGACGGAACGTCGGCCCTGTCGGAGTGCCAATAAGTTGGTCTCTGCGGTGATGCGACGATTTGGATCATCAAACATTAGTCTCATGCCAGCAAGGAACTGAGTCAGACTGTTCAAACAGGGATCACCGGTCTCAATTAGCGGATTCGCCCATGCTAGCGCCTTGTGTGTCAAAAGCATGATGATACAGAGTACTTTGGCGCGATCATTCGGAAATTGGCTGGCGTGTGCATCAAAGTATAGCTGACACTGATTTACAAAGCCACGGAACTTGTCACGATCTCCACCAAACCTGAACGGTGGCAATTTCGGAGGACCCAGTACTGCAGCAGGGTGAGCTGGCATCTGCGCCTCAACAGAGGTGGTCCGAGCGCGCAAATCCTGGATTGCTATGTTAAGTTCATGCGCATTTTCATTTGCTTGTGTCTCCAGAGCAATTATTTTAGTCTTTAGCGACTGCACTTCAGTATGTATAGAAGATGTGATTTGATGAAGTCTCTTAATACGGGCTTCCAAATCCCCAGACCCAGCGGCCTCCATCTTTGCGGCCTGAGTATCCTGTTACACTTTGTGTGGATACTTTGTGGAAGCCTATGGCTGGTAGGGGTGTACACAGCAGACAACAGTCACAGTAAGTATATGCAGACTCACGTTTTGTTGCAGCAGCGCTGGATGATGTCCGGCAGGTGAGCAGAGTGTGGTTCAAAAGAGCTGGAGTTGGTAAGCGGCTGTTCCACTAACAGATCTGTAGGAAGATAGCACACAGCAGGAGCGGGTCCTGGGTAGGTGAGCGGCAGCGCCGCTGACAGACAGCAGGCAGGATGTGTAGCACTAGGTAAACCTTGCTGAGGAGTTTAAACAGCAGAGTGATCCCATGTGCAGCAGTAGTAATAATCAGGAGGTCTAGTAGCAGGACTCTGGAATAAGAGGACCGCAGCAATATACAAACAGGAGAGTCTGTAAGCTAGAGGCAGACAGAAGCTAAGTTCTAACTGATACTCAGGCAGGGAGGGGCACAGGTGCACACATTATTATAGCCTCAGAGAGCAGGTAAGATGGCCACTGAAGCTGCGGTGGCCATCTTGCAAAGAGGCAGACATGCCCAAAATCACAGCAAAACATAAAACCAGGACTGGATCCTAACACTGGGACGCCAGACAGAGCTGGAGCAGGGACGCCAGACAGAGCTGGAGCAGGGACGCCAGACAGAGCTAAAGCAGGGAAAACCATACAGAGACGGGGGGGACGCCGGACAAAGTCGGATCAGGCACACCACACAGGGCTATAGTGGGACACCAGACAGAGTCGGAGCGGAGACACTAGATACAGTCAGAGCGTGGACACAAGACAGAGCCAGAGCGGGGACACCAGACAGAGCCAGAGCAAGGATGCCAGACAGAGCCGGAGCAGGGAGGCCAGACAGAGCCGGAGCAGGGAGGCCAGACAGAGCTGGAGGGGGGACGCCAGACAGTGCTGGAGCGAGGAAGCAAGACAGAGCTGGAGCGGGGATGCCAGACAGAGCCGGAGTTGGACGCCAGACAGAGCTGGAGCGGGGACGCCAGACAGAGCTGGAGCGGGGACGCCAGACAGAGCTGGAGTGGGGACGCCAGACAGAGCCGGAGTTGGACGCTAGACAGAGCTGGAGAGGGGATACCAGAGACAGCTGGGGAGGGGATGCCAAAGAGTCAGAGTAGATGGTGTACATCTCAGCTGTCCCTGCTCCTGTAGTTCACCCCAAATGTTTAGGGACTACTGGTGGTCATATTAGTGTAGCAAAGTAGATAAGAGGGGAAAAGGGAAATAATAAAGTCTTCTCACGGGCCATTTCCGGAAGGGGATCTGTCACAAAGGTTGTAGGGGGGCAGCACCTAAGTGGTTACATTGTATTGGACCCTGTAGCTTCCCCTGAAGCCAACTCTCTGAGACTGCCGTCTGTATGTTGCAGGGACGCCCTTGATGCTGGTGTGGTACAGTGGTGGAAATCAGGCAACATGGATACCAGGTTGAGATGGTGCAACAACAACTCTTAACAATAAGCACATTAGCTAACAGTCCAGTTTCTAAACATGGCCGATGGCCTGAGATGGGTTATTGTGTTGGGAATGTAAAGAGAGAATCATGAAGACATCTCGCTAACCAGCAAAACTAGGATTCTTAAAGAGTTATATAGGCTGATGTAGGAGGCCAAATATCCCCTCCCAGATTAAACCCGGGTATAGTTTGGCCCAGGCCAGAGTATACAGTACCATGTCCTAGGCCGAACTATACCCCATGTCCGTTTACCACCTCATAACCGGATGTAAAATTTACTCCTGTCTTAGTTTTTGCACACGTGAGAATAATTGCACAAATCCAAAGACGTCAGCTTCTCACTTATCTTACCAGACAAAGCCGAATCCCTAATAAAATGTTGAAAAATGAAGTAATTCTTGTGTCTATGACTCAATGCTACTGATATCATGGGGCAGGAGACTGCTAAGGGCCCCTGTGCAAAAAATGTGTTTGGGCCCCCATAACCAAATCGTTTCTCCACCTTTCTACCTTAAGGCTATGTTCACACTATGTATCAGTGCGGCTGTATTTTTTATGCGGCTGGAAATGTGCGGCTGAAACTCCGGCCATGGGAAAAAATAGACATGCGGCTGAAAACATACGGTCATTTACTTGGAAATCTGGTTCAACTAAAAATAACAAATAAAATCTTAAGAAAGTGATGGAAACACCTCTGGATGCATCTGGGAAAGCAGGGAACACAGTTTACATGAATCGCTATTACCGGGGTTTGCGATCCTCTGCACTAATGCCGATGTCTCTCATGGTTAATATATTTAATTAATAAAACACATTTTCGTTGTAATAAAGTCCCTTTCATTCTTCAATAATTAAATGTAAACGATTCCATCATTTTGCAATTAAATATACTGTTAAAATAAATATATATATAAATAAATGTATATTTATATATATATTTATTTTTTGACAGTATATTTAATTGCACAATGATGGATTCGTTTAAATTAAATTATTGAACAACAAAACTGATTTTATTACAACGAAAATGTGTTTTATTAATTAAATATTAATTAGTACAGGAAGCTCCATAAGCCGTTAATTCATATTGCCGGCAATAGAGAATTCTGTACTAATCATCACTTTACTTTAATGAAAACATCAAATGTTTCTTCTAATTATGTTGTGACAATAGCATTATTAGAAGAAACATTTAGAATTATATGTGCGCTCAGCTGATTGGCTGTTCGGCTGAGCGCACATATAATGAGCCGGTCCGCAGTACAGTGACTTCATTGTGCTGCGGACTAGCGAAGAGGACACATCGGGGTGAGTATAGAGCTCTCCCCACCCCCTCCCCGGCACTGCACCCCTCCCAACAAGGAAGGGGGGGTCACTTAACCCCTTCCTTGCTGGGATGGGTGCAGTCTGACATCAGTCTGGCCCCCAAGGGGTTAAGGGGGATACAATACATCCTCCCTTAACCCCTTGGGGGCCAGACTGTAAGCAGCGATCTGTAAAGATGCTGCATACTGTAAGGAGCACAACACCGCTCACAATGATGGGTGTTGTGCTCCTGTTTGTGTGTTTTTTGTGTGTTTCTCCCTTTTTGTTTTTCAGATATCGGTATCCTGGGGATTACGTCGGATTACGTGGACTACGTCGATGACCGGCGGTTGTTTGGTGTTTTTTTTTATAAAATGGTCTATGAGGGGTGTGGGGGTGTTTTTATTTGAATAAAAAAAAATTTCACTTGTGTCTTGTCTTTATTTCTTTACTTTATAGACTTAGTAGTGGAAGCCGTCTAATAGACGGAATCAATTACTAAGTCGGGGCCTAGTGTTAGCCGGTATAAAATGGCTAACACTAACCCCCTATTATTACCCCAGTACCCAATGCCACCAGGGGTACTGGGAAGAGCCGGGTGCCAGTGGTCCCGGAGCGTCAAAATTGGCGCTCCTGGATCGGGCGGCAGCAGGCTGGTAAGATTTAGGCTGGGGGGGGCCTAAACCAATGGCTCTTCCCAACCTGGTGTTACCAGGCTGCTGTCGCTTGGTTTTTAACCCGGCTGGTTATAAAAATAGGGGGGACCCTATGCGTGTTTTTTTATTATTTATTTATTTATTTAAAAAAAAAAAAAATCCGCATAGGGTCCCCCCTATTTTTATAATCAGCCGGGTTAAAAACCAAGCGACAGCAGCCTGGTAACACCAGGGTGGGAAGAGCCATTGGTTTAGGCCCTCCCCATCCTAAATCTTACCAGCCTGCTGCCGCCCGGTCCAGGAGCGCCAGTTTTGACGCTCCGGGACCACTGGCACCCGGCTCTTCCCAGTACCCCTGGTGGCATTGGGTACTGGGGTAATAATAGGGGGTTAGTGTTAGCCATTTTATACCGGCTAACACTAGGCCCCGACTTAGTAATGGATTCCGTCTATTAGACTATTCCACTACTAAGTCTATAAAGTAAAGAAATAAAGACAAGACACAAGTGAAAAATTTTTTTTATTCAAATAAAACACCCCCACACCCCTCATTGACCATTTTATAAAAAAAACACACCAAACAACGGCTGGTCATCGACGTAGTCCACGTAATCCGACAAAATCCACAGGATATCTGAAAAACAAAAAGGGAGAAACACACAAAAAACACACTAACAGGAGCACAACACCCATCATTGTGAGCGGTGTTGTGCTCCTTACAGTATGCAGCATCTTTACAGATCGCTGCTTACAGTCTGGCCCCCAAGGGGTTAAGGGAGGATGTATTGCATCCCCCTTAACCCCTTGGGGGCCAGACTGATGTCAGACTGCACCCATACCAGCAAGGAAGGGGTTAAGTGACCCCCTTCCTTACTGGGAGGGGTGCAGTGCTGGGGAGGGGGTGGGGAGAGCGCTATACTCACCCCGATGTGTCCTCTTCGCTGGTCCGCAGCACAATGAAGTCACTGTACTGCGGACCCGTTAATTATATGTGCGCTCAGCCGAACAGCTAATCAGCTTAGCGCACATATAATTCTAAATGTTTCTTCTAATAATGCTATTGTCACAACATAATTAGAAGAAACATTTGATGTTTTCATTAAAGTAAAGTGATGATTAGTACAGAAAGCTCTATTGCCGGGAATATGAATTACCGGCTTATGGAGCTTCCTGTACTAATTAATATTTAATTAATAAAACACATTTTCGTTGTAATAAAATCAGTTTCGTTGTTCAATAATTTAATTCTAACGAATCCATACTTGTGCAATTAAATATACTGTCAAAAAATAAATATATATATAAATTTACATTTATTTTTATATATATATATATATATATATATATACATTTATTTATTTATTTTAACAGTATATTTAATTGCACAATGATGGATTCGTTAGAATTAAATTATTGAACAACGAAAGGGACTTTATTACAAAGAAAATGTGTTTTATTAATTTAATATATTAACTATTAGAGGCATCGGCATTCTGCATTATTGCCGGCTATTTTTGAAGTACTCCGTACGGACCGCCTGTCAATCCACGGCCGTGAATTTGCACAGTTCCAGCCGCAAACAATGGTCTTGTTCATTTTTTACGGGTCCGTTTACGATCGGGCAGTAGGCTCATACATAGTGTGCACTGTGCAGCCGTATATCGTATACTTTCCAGCGTACGCATGAACCGGAAAAATACGTCCGATGATTTACCGCCCGCAATACAGCCGCACAGATACATAGTGTGAACCTAGCCTAAAGGCGCACACATATGTACATGCAGTGTCCCAGAACAGAGTTCCTTCTCTTGTTGTTTCCTTCAAAGTGTATCTTTAGATCTGAGTCAGTCAATATGTTATTGCCTCTGTTCTAGAAAGCTATGGTCCACTGCAAACTGTGTGATGTGTCACCCCTCTCAGTATTCAGGTCTGCTGTTTCACTCAGTTTCATGTATATTTGGTCCTATATGTCCTAATGGTGTGATGATGCAATGGCTTGGTGTCACGTGACTGCCCCTGCTTCCATGGTAACCCCAATGGCCATCGAGCTTTGGCTGGGAATACCATTTGACTTCCTGGCCTACCTCAGTCCTATCTCCTACTTTCAAGGGGATAGGGTGTGTGTGGCCTCTCTCCACTGCCAGGAGAGAGATACGTGTGCTCTGCTGCTCCAGTGTCACAAGAAGTGTTCCGGTCCAATCGGGACCTGGCTGTGTCTTTATTGTCAAGTCTCAAGATCCTCATCTATACTAAAGATCTGGTTGCCGTTCTTCAGTCATTCCTCTCATCATCTTCTCTAACCATCAACAGCAAGTATTCATCTCAGTTTCATTCCGCCCAGCATCTCAACTTCAGTATCACTACTACTCCCATTAACCAGCACGTTACTCTCACAGCCTATTGCAGCATCACCCATTACTCTGCCTTATCCAAATCTGCCTTAGGGTACAAACCCACTTGACGTATTTGCTGCGTGAATCAGTCTTAAAAATAAGCAGGCAAAACGCAGGTTGGCTTTATACAATTGTTCTGCGTTAAAATACGCAATTGCGTATTTTTGAAGCGTGAAGCTACATACGTTTTTCGCACAGGTTGTTAACAACTGATGCTTTGCTAACAACAAGCTTCACGCTTCAAAAATACACAATTGCGTTTAACGCAGAACAATTGTATAAAGCCAACCTGCGTTTTGCCTGCTTATTTTTAAGACTGATTCATGCAGCAAATACGTCAAGTGGGTTTGTACCCTTATACCCGGTTGTATCCGGAGAGACTGTTGCTACGAGTTACCATCGTTATAATAAATACACAACTACCGTTGTTTCTGAACCTTGGCATTGGTGTAATTATTGGTGCCCTGACTAAGGACAACGAAGAATTGCTCGGCCTCCGCTTGGTCAGGTTCCCGGTCTACAGCTGCTATCCCTCATGCCCATACCGTGACATACCATCAGGCAAGTGGCTAACCGGGTTCCTACCGAGTACTACCACCTACTACTACTCTCAGCGGAGTGGCCCAGCGCATACACCCAGGTATCCGGTACATGTGTCCTGGTTTCTCGGGAGGGCCCTACAGCACAGATGCCAGGGCCTGCTAAAGGACTGTACTGTAGTCTGTGCAGGCCTTAGTGTGGGACTGGGGTACCTGTGGCCACCAATAGAACTGATCATGGGGGGCACCCAAATAAAGAACCTGTCAGAAGCGACATGCAGACCTGGTCTCATCTTACACTGATTTATCTGTGACCACAACTCCTGGAATAACAATAACTTCAACTCTCAGAATGCCTTACACTTATGAAGGTCTCAGAGAATGCTGGGAGTTGTAGTTTCAACCCCTTGAGTTGTCTGCTCATTTGTACTTCAAATCCCAGCACATCCTGAGGGCTGCAGACTGCAGTAAATCCTGCGAGTTGTAGTTTTTGCAGCTGTTGAACTGGGTCCTGGACGCTTTATACACTGGATGCTGTGTGGGGATGAGAGTATATAGCTCAGTGTGTGGCAGTGACCCCAAGAACAGCACTTATAGGGGATAGAACAAATGGGCCCTTAATCACTGTTGGGTCACAGGTGGGATACATGTACTGTATGTGGCTGCACAGGTGGGATACATGTACTGTATGTGGCTGCCCAGGTGGGAGACATGTACTGTATGTGGCTGCCCAGGTGGGAGACATGTACTGTATGTGGCTGCACAGGTGGGAGACATGTACTGTATGTGGCTGCACAGGTGGGAGACATGTACTGTATGTGGCTGCACAGGTGGGAGACATGTACTGTATGTGGCTGCACAGGTGGGAGACATGTACTGTATGTAGCTGCACAGGTGGGAGACATGTACTGTATGTGGCTGCACAGGTGGGAGACATGTACTGTATGTGACTGCACAGGTGGGAGACATGTACTGCATGTGGCTGCACAGGTGGGATACATGTACTGCATGTGACTGCACAGGTGGGATACATGTACTGCATGTGACTGCATAGGTGGGAGACATGTACTGTATATGGCTGCACAGGTGGGAGACATGTACTGCATGTGGCTGCACAGGTGGGAGACATGTACTGTATGTTGCTGCACAGGTGGGAGACATGTACTGTATGTGGCTGCACAGGTGGGAGACATGTACTGTATGTGGCTGCACAGGTGGGATACATGTACTGTATATGGCTGCACAGGTGGGATACATGTACTGTATGTGGCTGCACAGGTGAGATACATATACTGTATGTGGCTGCACAGGTGGGAGACATGTACTGTATGTGGCTGCACAGGTGGGAGACATTTACTGTATGTGGCTGCACAGGTGGGAGACATGTACTGTATGTGGCTGCACAGGTGGGAAACATGTACTGTATGTGGCTGCACAGGTGGGAGACATGTACTGTATGTGGCTGCACAGGTGGGAGACATGTACTGTATGTGGCTGCACAGGTGGGAGACATGTACTGTATGTGGCTGCACAGGTGGGAGACATGTACTGTATGTGACTGCACAGGTGGGAGACATGTACTGTATATGGCTGCACAGGTGGGAGACATGTACTGCATGTGGCTGCACAGGTGGGAGACATGTACTGTATGTGGCTGCACAGGTGGGATACATGTACTGCATGTGACTGCATAGGTGGGAGACATGTACTGTATGTGGCTGCACAGGTGGGAGACATGTACTGTATGTGGCTGCACAGGTGGGAGACATGTACTGTATGTGGCTGCACAGGTGGGAGACATGTACTGTATGTGGCTGCACAGGTGGGATACATGTACTGTATGTGGCTGCAGAGGTGAGATACATGTACTGTATGCAGCTGCACAGGTGGGAGACATGTACTGTATGCGGCTGCACAGGTGGGAGACATGTACTGTATGTGGCTGCACCTGTGGGAGACATGTACTGTATGTGGCTGCACCTGTGGGAGACATGTACTGTATGTGGCTGCAGAGGTAGGATACATGTACTGTATGTGACTGCTTAGTCCACCCTCTATCTTACAACTTCCAGCAGCCTGACAGACGCACTGACAATAATCACTCACTGTCACTGCACAAGTGATATGTTCGCCTCTGTCATGGGGGTATAATATGGCCTGAGGGGGTATAATCTAGACTAGGCCGCATTAAGCCCAGGTAATAGTCTGGACTGTGGGGACACTCCGACCTGTTACAGATGGCCACAAGCCGCTACTTCCTAGAAGAATAACGAAGGGTGATATTGATGAGCTGCCTGTCACCTGACTAACCTTACTTCTCAGCCTGTCTCTTTACTGGCAGGTGGCGGTGACGGTCACCCGGTCCGTGTCACTGTCTATAGTGTCTGGTCCGGCTCTCTCCTCACACAATCCCCTCAGATGATGTTCCTGTCACAGCTCACCTGGTAACCCACAGTTTCCTGTCACAGCCGCCTTTTTAAGGATAGCTCATTAACATAGCTCCACCCCTTTTCCAGATCTTTCCACTATCTGTTGTAATGAGCTATTGCTAACTAACTAGTAGGCCTAAGTGTGTGTGTGTGTGTGTGTGTGTGTGTGTCCAGTATCCCATCTGTAAGCACACTGAACTAGATGGTATGTCTGAGAATACAAACAGTGCCCCCCAAATTAGTATAATAAAAAGAATCAAACCCAAAATTATAAAACGTGCCCCCCTAATATAACACAGTACACACAGTGCTCCCCTAATATAACACAATACACACAGTGCTCCCCTAATATAACACAATACACACAGTGCCCCCCCTAATATAACACAATACACACAGTGCCTCCCCTAATATACCACAATACACACAGTGCCCCCCTAATATAACACATTACACACAGTGCTCCCCTAATATAGCACAGTACACACAGTGCTCCCCTAATATAGCACAGTACACACAGTGCTCCCCATAATATAACACAATACACACAGTGCCCCCCTAATATAACACAGTACACACAGTGCTCCCCATAATAGTACACTATACACAGTTACTGTAAATGATACCATATGCACAATGCACCACAAAATTGTACCATACACATGATGGTCGCCAAAATACTGCCATTCCTACAGTGTCCCTCTGATAACCTGATACGTGTTTGCAAAAATAGTCATATACTCAGGACCCTTAAAATGGCGTCATTAATATGGTGGCCCCCAACATACACTTAATGCCCCTAAAATAATGCCAGACACATAATGCCACCTAAAACAGTGCCAACTAGCGCTTCAGGAAGTAGTGCAATACACAGTGCTGCTCATATAAGTGCATTATCCAGCACCTTACAATATAGTATCATACACGGGGACCCCTTAACGTAGTCCATTGTCCCCGGTGTACACAGCCCAGCTGGTCTCTAGAGCTCCCTGATACCAGCGCGGTGCTTCAGTAGGAGCCATCACCGAGTGCTGAGGAGCATGGTGCATAAAACTCACCAACGCACGACCCTACCTCCTAACCGTCCAGGATCCAGCAGGACATTCCCAATATATGGGTGATATCCCACCATCCCTGGACATGTGTCCCCCTTCTTAATGAATCCCCCTCTGGCCTTTTAACCAAAAGCATGCCTGATAAGCGCTTGCTGTGATTGATAGAGAAAGAAGACATTGGCTCCTGGCTCCGCCAATCACTCTTGAGGCCACAGGGAGCGTTATGGCTCTGACCACAAGAGGCCACTCTCTCCCAGGCAGTATGCCTCAAGGTTGTTGTTTAATTATACAAGTGGATGCCTACATGGGGGAGGGGGTCAATTAACAGGGTGGATTTCTACATGGGGTGAAGAGGGTTAACTACCAGGGGAGATACCTATCATCGGAATGCTATGTTATGGTAAGGGTGGCTAACTAACAGTGGGATGCCCTCTACATTGGGGGATATTACAATCTGGGGGAGAACTAACTACATGAGGGATTATGTGCTGTCCCACCACAGGTGTTTTCTGTCTCTTCTTTGCAACTATCAAAAAAGCTTCTTGCTCCAGGTTAAGTGGTGATGAATTGTGCTCTAAGGTTTCACCACTAGATGTCAGTATTTTTTTTTATATGTATGTTCTTATCTATTGCACAGCTGAAGTTAGGAATAGGTAACTGTTTTATGTGTACTTGTGTGCTTTTGCTAACCTATAGGAGATGCCCTCTACTTCTAGCCTTTCTCTTTCTTTCTCTTGCACACCCTCCTTTCCACCACTCACAGGGTAGATTACTTAGCCCCTGTAGGAAGTAGTTGCTTGGTGGGGGAGAGGTGTATCTTCAGTCTTTACCCAGACTCTCGTGGGAGAAGGACACACAGAGCAAATGTCCCTGCTACAACCAAGCACTGGGGGCACTGAGGGAAGTCACCACATGGTCTCATATGCGAAGCGAGGCAGAAGGGCATAAAATCTAAGGGCATTATATGTCTTTTAAATTATATATTTTATATTCATTTTTCTACACAGGTATATGAGATACTGTAGATGTCTAGCGGATATATGAGTCCTTTGAGTTACATTGTGGTGAGGCCATTTGCAGGACGTTAATGAGCAATTAGAGTGGCCCCCGGGGGCCCTGATCTGTGTTCTCCTGTACAGAATGTAAGTGTCCGGGGAGAACAGCTGTAATATAAGATAGTGAGCCACGCTGAGACGTAATATTATAACCATCGATGCATTATCACAGCTGCTTATCCCCTGATTGGCTCCTATGTGGCCTCTTGTAAGAGCCAGGAAATCTAATGTACTGTAAGTAATGATGTCCCATTCTTCACTACTGACCCCCTATGGGGAGGGCTCATCTAGTCATGACCCTTGCTTGGACACTTTTGGTTGGGACTGAACTCTATATACCAGGGACCCAACAAGACCGTCCATCCTGGAGCCATCTTACCCGGGGTTCTACTCACCACTACTCGCTTAGATCCTTACACTCGCCTATCACCGGTCACTAGCTGCCTAATATATTCCACCCCTAGACCCCAGTCATAGTCACCAGATAATCCATCTTATTCACCCCATCTGGTTTTATGTTGCGCCTATTGTTTTTTTATATGGCTGTATACATATGGGGTTTTGGGTGTTTTTATTGAGTTTTAAAAGTAAGAAAAAAAAACCTGCAAAAACATACAAAATCAGTGCCAATTCCACTAACAAAAAGTGTCGCTCAGAATCTGCACGTATCGAAGCAATGTTTAGATTACAGATGTAGCAGAGCTGAGTTTGGATTTGCTGATATCTAGCTATTTAAAAAGTAAAAAAAAAATCTTTTGTCATCTCCATGCATCTTGACTAGTCCATTTATATTCTGTCCGGGCACTGGATGGTCAGGAGTTCGGTCTCCATTTACTTAGTTTGCATTGCGCCCCTTCCCACCCTATGTGACCGATGTGTGTAACCAGGGGAAGTAAAGCTTTAACGTCTACCTGAAACCCCATGGTTATGGTATATAAGAGCGTGACACATTTGTCTGAAGGTTGTGTCTGGTATTACACTTCATTCACTTCAATTGTGCAATGCCAGACAAAACCCATGGACAGGTGACACAGTTTCTGGAACAAGGCAGCCATATTTTTCTAATCCTGAACAATCCCTTTAAATTCTGCTACAAGCTCTGCTACATCAGTACTCTGAGCTGTTATTTGAAGACTTCTTCATCCAGTTGGATTGAAATGTCTACATCCTCTATAAATATGATGAAATACTTTGAGGGGAACCGATATTGTACATTTGTATGATATTCATGTCTTCTCGTAGGCTAACCTCTTGTAGACCATGGCAAATCAGTCAGATGTTCTGAAGATAATTCTCGTAGGTTTTCCAGGACTGAAGGAAGAATATTATGTACCAGTGTCCCTGGTGATGCTCCTGTTATATTTGGCATCTCTTTTGGCCAATGGCACCGTCATCACTCTGGTGGTCTGGAAGAAGAACCTACACAAGCCAATGTATATTATAATAGCAAACCTGGCCTGTGCCGACCTACTGTTCGACACTATAACGTTACCTAAGATCATCGCCAAGTATTGGTTTGGAGTGACAATGACCTTTCCCGAATGTCTTCTTCAAATGTTTCTTGTCCATTACCTGAACACCACGGACTCCTATATCTTCATGCTTATGGCCATTGACCGATACTTTGCCATCTGTAAGCCCCTAAGATACTCCTCAATCATTAGCAACAAGGTGGTTGCCATTTCTTGTTGGGTTTGTTGGGTCGTAGCCAGTGTGACTGCATTGACCGCTCTTATCATGAACTCTCAAGCACCTCCATGTGGGTATAATAGGATCAACACATTAATGTGCACCAACATAGCAGTCACGGCCCTGGCCTGCAAAGATGTCTCCATTATCAAGAAGACCACCTTTGCGTTCTCCATGTTCATACTGTTTGTGCCTTTGAGCTTTATCATACTATCCTATATAACCATAATCAATATTATACGGGTATCAGCCAACAAGGAGAACTGGCAGAAGGCCTTCTACACGTGTACCACTCATCTGTGTGTCATGACTGTGCACTATGCACCACGCGTGTTCGTCTATACGGCCAATGAAGTTGGGTTGGTCTTCAATGCGGATTTGAATGTGTTTATACTTTGCCTATATTCATATATCCCACATATCGCTAATCCCATCATATACTGTCTCAGGAATAAGGCCATCACGCAGACATATAGAAGTTTCTATTTAAGAATAAAGAAAATAGGAGTCAGGGACCATCTCTCCTCCAGCACTGTGACAAAATAAAGGCAAAGCCTAGGAAAATATTGATTGGGGCAGCCGTCTTATTTGTTACAGTGATCTGCAAAAAAAAAAAATCACTAAGACAGGATCAACAGAGGTGGGACATCTACTGTATTCCTACTATGCTCTAACTCTTCCATTCTGTCCTACATAATTCCTTCCTATTTTCCTACATATGATTCCTCCATGCTGTCCTCCATAAATTCTCAATCCTGTCCTACATATAATTCCTCCATAACATCTCCATGCTATTCTAAATATAATATAAGTCCTCCATGCTATCTTCCATAACTCCTCCATGCTGTCCTCCACAACTCCTCCATGCTGTCCTACATACAGTATAATTCCTCCATGCTGTCCTACATATAACTCCTCCATGCTGTCCTACTTACAGTATAATTCCTCCATGCGGTCCTACATACAGTATAACTCCTCCATACTGTCCTGTATAATTCCTCCATGCTTTCCTCCAAAACTCCTCCATGCTGTCCTACATACAGTACAATTCCTCCATGCTGTCCTTCATAACTCCTCCATGCTGTCCTCCATAACTCCTCCATGCTGTCCTACATACAGTACAATTCCTCCATGCTGTCTTACATAACTCCTCCATGCTGTCCTCCATAACTTCTCCATGCTGTCCTACATACAGTACAATTCCTCCATGCTGTCCTCCATAACTCCTCCATGCTGTCCTCCATAACTCCTCCATGCTGTCCTACATACAGTACAATTCCTCCATGCTGTCTTACATAACTCCTCCATAATGTCCTGTATAACTCCTCTAGGTTGTTCTCCATAACTCATCCAAGCCATCTCCCATAACTCCTCCATGCTGTCCTCCATATTTTTCCATATAACTCCTCCAGATTGTTCTCCATAATTCCTCCAAGCCATCTCCTATAACTCCTCCGTGCTATCCTCCGAAACTACTGTAGATTGTTCTCCATAACTTACTCATGCTGTCCCCAATATAACTTCTACATGCTGTCCTCCATAATATTCTCCATGATGACTCCTCCAAACTGCCTATAAAGAACCCTTTACCTGACTCATCCAGATTGTTCTATAACTTCTCTATTCTATCCTTCTTTAATCTTTTAGACAGTTTAATATAATCCCATATCTTATTCATGCCTTCCCATATTACCCCCCTATACTATCCTGATAATTTTTCTTAGAATTGCCCCAACAACTCCTCCATGCTATGCCATAGGTTATCAATGCCTTCTCACATAGTACCCGTTTACTGTCCCTCAAGTTACAATATTAATTGCTTCCAGGTTTCACATGTTTAAAAATTATGTATCCAGAGACCTAATCTCTATGGAAAACTGGTATTTGGTTCTGAACTCCCCAAAATGTGAAAAAATAAAAATTTATAAAATTAAGCAGATAACTAATATGAATAAAACAAGTCCTTACATATACCAGTCAGAAAGAGCTAATGGAGACTGTAAAGGGTTTGCTATGTAGAGGAGATATTTGTTTTCAGGGTTCTGAACAGATCCCATAGCGTCCCAGACAAATAAAATAAAACCAGCCTCACCTAGTGGCCAAAAGGGCAGCTCACTCTGACCCAGGTAAAGAGCAATACAGGACAGGTATAGTATAGTATATAGGACATTGTATACTATAGAGGAGATACTAGACAGCCAATCACTCCATGCACTTCAGTAATACTGGGGCTTTACCAATAAAATGTCCACTTTTATGGTGAGATCATCTAGTTATTGACATGTGCCGCAGATCCTGTCTGTAACATTGTATGTTGAGTCTGGTCTCAAGTTAAGATGGTCCAGAAAGGAACATTGTATGTTGGAAATATTGTAACCTGAAGCCATTGTAAGTCGAGGGATCACTGTATTATCCCCAATGAAGACTCCACAATATCTAGTATAACTCTTCCATATAAACACCAAAACATAGAGAACAGACAAACTTAGGGTCCTATTCCACGGGCCGAGGAGGGCCCGATCAATCTGCTAGATCGCCGCTCGTTTACTGGGCCTATTCCACGGCCCGATGATCGTTGAGCGAGGGCTGCAAGGACATCGTTACCGATGTCCTTGCAGCATCATACAATACCTGGCTGCAGGGCTTCTCCTCCGCTCCATCTTCATCCCTGGGTCTCCCGCGCTCTATCTTCTGAATGGCCGGTCAGCTGACAGGCCACACTTAGCCAATCACAGGCCGCGGGTGTCCCGGCCTGTGATTGGCTGAGCGCTCCGTCAGCTGACCGGCCATTCAGAAGATAGAGCGCGGAACCCGGGGATGAAGACAGCGCGGAGAAGAAGCCTGGACAGGTAATGTATGATGCTGCTTCTTCTCAAATCGTTGGTCGCCCGCTGCGCACCGCTATTCAACCGTAGCGATGCATGGTGGGGGAACGATGAATTTAGGTCTGGCCCTAAATGAACAATCAGCCGATGACACGATTATCGGCTGATCGTTCTCTCTATTTCACAGAACGATAATCGTCCGAATCAGGCCAAATGGGCCCGATCCGGCTGATTATCGTTACTGTAGAATAGGGCCCTTAGACTCTAGGCCAGGATAGTATTAGGGCAAGGCAACAATCCTAACCACCGAGTTATCAAGCCGGCAATGACCATAGAAGTAACATACTTAAATTTATAGAACTACAGAAAGTTGTGACTGGGTAACCAAATGGACAAATGGACATTTACTGACACTGTCAATACAGGAAAATATTTTTTTATAAAAAATTGGGGATTGTAAAAGAACAGTTTGAACCTTGTGCTAGGCAAGTTAAAGGGGTTATCTAGCGCTATGAAAACATGGCCACTTTTGCTCTGCTCTTGTCTCCAGGTCAGGTGTGGTTTGCAATTAAGCCCCATTTACTTAAATGGAACTGAGTTTCGAACTCCACCCAATCTGGAGACAAGTGCGGGGCAAAAGTGGCCATGTTTTTGTAGCGCTGGATAACCCCTTTAACAGTACACAGGAGTGATTTGACAAAGTGTCGTAATTGGAGGAGTTTGTAGAAGTCCCTATGGGGCAGTGAGAACTCAAGGGCTAATGACTCAAATGATGGTAATGATGAACCTTCAAAGACCTTGCTAAGGCCAGCCAATATACCAGCTGTTATCCAGTTACTGTATTTGATCGGGCCCTCCTCGGCCCGTGGAATAGGACCCTAAGAATCAGCATTAGTTTAAGTGCAATACAGTGAATATCAAAGGAGCTGGTGCCCTGGAAGCATACCCTGATGAAGACAAAATAATCAACAAACAAAAAGAGAAACATCAGTCATATTGGAAAGAAAAGTAGTCCTTCCATAGGAAGATCTGAGTGACTTCTAGTCACGTTGAAGCGGCTAAGCTAGAGAGAAAGCATTGCTGCCTCGTAGGCAAACTAAACACTTAAAGTCCTGAGGACCAGATGCACCATCCGCAAATCAGTTTTAAGATTCATCCCTTCGAGGACCCAGAAGGAGGAGATTGGTGAGGGGGGAAGCTTATTATTCTGTCGGCGCCTGCCATACTTGACCGTCTGCCATTCAGGTGACAATGGACGTTGTGAGGCTCTCTTTCCCCGATGGGAGTCTTGAGCTGAGTCGATAAGTTGCCACTCCATGCATAATTTACGAGCTTCACCAGGAGAATTGGCTACCACTCTGTTACCATTGCGAATAATAATAAACTTTACAGGGAATCCCCATTTGTACTGAATATTGTGATCTCTGAGAACTTTAGAGCTCGAGACGAACTGCGGCCTCCGTGCAATGGTAGCTTCGGATAAGTCAATGAATATCTGACTGTCCTTGAACCTGTCAGGGAGCTCTTTGTGGGATCTAGATGCCTCCATTATCCTCTCTTTTACATGAAAGAAATGCACCTTCAATATCACATCTCTAGGTACTGTTTTGGGTAGGGTTTTAGGCTTAGGAAGGCGATGCGCCCTGTCAATGATCGTGGTCAGAGGCATCGGGAGAAGTGCAGAAGAGAAATCCACTATGTACTCCTGCAGTTGCTCAGTCTTAACAGTCTCCGGTCCTCTGAGATGCATATTGTTGCGCCCAGACTGCGCAAGTCTCCACTTTCTCCTCTAAAGCAGTGGTGGCGTTCACGACATCATTATGGGCAGAGGTTAATTCTGACAAACTGGTGTTGCATAGATTGTTTCAGGTCAGGTAGCAAAGACCTAAGCAGAGATTCAGTGACAGGGTGCTCTAAATGTCCTGTTGTGCACTGCTGGTGTGAGTTTTAGGACAGCGGCATTGGTGGCAAGGAAGGGGTCTCCAGGTCCAGGAGTTCATCCATTATTGAGGCCGGGGTGCCGGGCGGGGATGCCTCTATATTGCTCTGCTTACCCTGGTTCTGCGAGGATGAGTTGCCCGGAGAGATCGGCAAAGTGAGGAGAGGAGAGGGTAGCATATCGCCACTCACCTCCAAAGCAGGGGAGGAAACTGGTGCTGCCAAGTAAGGCGGTGAGGAGGAGAGCGGGTCAGCACCATCTTCTTGGTCTCCAGCACAAGGCCGTCCAGCACCATCTTGGATTGCCTCTGTTGCCAGAAAAAAGCTAGTGAGCTTGATGGAATCCCTCTTCTTTTTGCCTTTGCGCATAGTGGGGTACCACAGGGTGTCTAAGAACCCAATCCAGACCTCATGCGCGGCTAGGCATGCCCCCCACTAGGCTGCTTTTCTTTAAGCATACTAAGCTTCCCTGTGATTGGTGGGGGTTTGTGTGTTTGAGAGAAGAGATAGGATAGGGCAGATAAAGGAGGTAAAACAGTCTGCACCTACAACTGGACAAGAGAATAACATGTGACAACAGACAATTAACCCAGTACTTTCCTCAGCTGTGCACAGAATAAGTTACAGCAGAAACACAGTAGTGACACCTAGTGGGGAAAACATAGAATCCACTTAGACCATTTCCCAAAGAAAACTTTATACAGGTGCATAGGAAACTTAGTACAGCACCTTGTGATGGAGCAGTACACAGGGTCTACATAAAGGGTTTTCATAGAATTTACAAAGTCTACATGGGTCTTACAAGGTCCTCGTGAACTTAACAATGTCTACTTAGATCTTATATGGACTTTACATTTACATTATACAAGTTCTCCATGGAGATTACAAATTCTTCATGATGGACGTTACAAGGTCTGCATGGATCTTATAAGGTCTTCATGGACTTTTGAAGGTCTTCATGGACTTGGCAATGCCTACAATGGCTCTTATGAGGTCTTTACATTGACTTTCCAATGTTTAAATTAGGGATGAGCAAACCGAACCGGTACGAACCAGATTCGGTACGAACCATGTCCAAGCGTCCTACATCCAGCACTTCACAGGCAGGGACTGCAACAGGCGGTGAGGCTAGGAGAAGTGGCAGCACCAGGCCCGGTGGCAGCCGGGGCAACAGGCATGGCAGCAGGGTGCATCTTCCCCAGACACCCAGTGGTTCTGTAAGAACCACACAGCCAGCGGTTCTAGATTTTCTTAAGGCCATATTCCACGGAACTTTTTCGAACGATTATCGTTCATAAAATCGTTCAAACGACCGCTCGTTAACGATATTCGTTCTGTGGAATAGCTGTAAATGAGCGAACGACAACAGCGAAATCGTCGTTGAGTCGTTCACTATTTTTTTTCAACATGTCGAAAAAAAATCGTTGGTCTTTCAACAATAATTCGCTAATCTTTTCGTTGAATAAAAAATCTTTCAGTCGTTCTTGAAATGTCTACCTACATTTCCCCACGTTTTAAACGACCATGCAACGATGTAACGACCGCAAAAAAATCGTTCCACTTCCACCGCCCAAAGCTCCCAAACGAGGTTGGCTGGATCATCCGACACCACCCTTACATGGAACGGTCAGCGAGAGTCCTCTGCCCCTTCCCCTGTTATTACTATGCCACTCACCTCTGGGGCACCTTCTGCCAGGGGACTGTTGGCAAATCTTGGTCTGCCTTTGGATTCTCTACCACTTTTTAGTGATGAGGAGGAGGTAGTCCCCCAAAGGCAGCAGGTGGAACGTGCATATATATATATCGCCAACAGCCACAGGCCCAGATTCAACAGGTTTGACACCAGAGTAGTTGCGTCAATTTGTAAAGCAAGTGCCAGTGAGGTGTCAATTTAATGAAAATTGGACACGTATTTTTGGATAATGGAACTGGGGTAAAGCCTTCTTGAATCTGTGCCTTTTTAAATGTCCTTTCTTCACCTCATGGATTCTGAGGGTGAGGTTCTCTGTCTATTTTACCGTATCCGTATCCTGCTAGACTAGATGTAATGTTAGAGGGGTTTTTTTAACGTTGACTGTCCTGTGCTGAACTCTACATCAACATGTTGTCATGTTTAAAGAATGATTTTTACAAACGTGCATATTCTTAGCTTCAAACTTCAGTTGTCTGTACTAGGTCCTTCTGGGTCCAAAAGAATACTACTCCTACTAATGCCCCCACCGTCAATTGTCTATTTGGAAACATACTGGGTGGAATCAAGAGCTGCAGAAACTGCCATCTCAACTTGTCTGTTTTTAACAATACTGGCCTGAGAGCCATCAACTGCTGCCTTCTCCTGCTCCTCAACTGGTCTGTTTTTAATAATACTGACATGGAATCAATCAACTGCTGCCTCCTCCTTCTCCTCAAGTAGCCTCTCCTCGATAATACTGGCCTGGAATCAATCAACTGCTGCCTCCTCCTTCTCCTCAAGTAGCCTCTCCTCGATAATACTGGCCTGGAATCAATGGCATAGCTACCATGAAGGCAGGGAAGGCAGTTGCTATGGGGCCCCGGACTACAGGGGGCCCGGAGGCCGCCTTGCCCGTCTCCCCTGTCTTTAAGGTAGCTACACTACTGATAGCAAAGCACCCTGCCAGAGATGCAGAAGGGAGCGTCTGCAATCCCCTCTGAAACACCTCTGCACCTCCCCCGGACACAGGCTCAGAGCGTACTGCACCAGTGTCCTCCTCTCCACAAGTGGAACAGTCCTGGGACGTTCCGCTAAGCCCCGCCCCCTCGCGGCAAGCCACGCCCCCAGCGCCCACCGTGGGTGGGATATTCGCTCATGGCAGAGTGCACAGGGCCTGAGGAGGAGACACAGCAGGAGGATGGTAACTATCACTGCCAGCTGGAAGACACCCAGCTTCCCTGGCATCCTGTATAATGGGGTCAGTCAGCCTCCCTGGCATCCTGTATAATGGGGGTCACTCAGCTTCCCTGGCATCCTGTATAATGGGGGTCACTCAGCTTCCCTGGCATCCTGTATAATGGGGGTCACCAGCTTCCCTGGCATCCTGTATAGTGGGGTCACTCAGCCTTCCTGGCATCCTGTATAATGGGGGTCACTCAGCTTCCCTGGCATCCTGTATAATGGGGGTCACCAGCTTCCCAGCATCCTGTATAATGGGGGTCACTCAGCTTCCCTGGCATCCTGTATAATGGGGGTCACCAGCTTCCCAGCATCCTGTATAATGGGGTCACTCAGCTTCCCTGGCATCCTGTATAATGGGGTCACCAGCTTCCCTGGCATCCTGTATAATGGGGGTCACCAGCTTCCCTGGCATCCTGTATAGTGGGGTCACTCAGCCTCCCTGGCATCCTGTATAATGGGGGTCACTCAGCTTCCCTGGCATCCTGTATAATGGGGGTCACCAGCTTCCCAGCATCCTGTATAATGGGGGTCACTCAGCTTCCCTGGCATCCTGTATAATGGGGGTCACCAGCTTCCCAGCATCTTGTATAATGGGGTCACTCAGCTTCCCTGGCATCCTGTATAATGGGATCACTCAGCTTCCCTGGCATCCTGTATAATGGGGTCAGTCAGCCTCCCTGGCATCCTGTATAATGGGGTCAGTCAGCCTCCCTGGCATCCTGTATAATGGGGTCACTCAGCTTCCCAGCATCCTGTATAATGGGGTCACCAGCTTCCCTGGCATCCTGTATAATGGGATCACTCAGCTTTCCTGGCAACCTGTATAATGGGGTCACTCAGCTTTCCTGGCATCCTGTATAATGGGGGTCACCAGCTTCCCTGGCATCCTGTATAATGGGGTCAGTCAGGCTCCCTGGCATCCTGTATAATGGGGTCACCAGCTTCCCTGGCATCCTGTATAATGGGGTCACTCAGCTTTCCTGGCATCCTGTATAATGGGGTCACCAGCTTCCCTGCATCCTGTATAATGGGGTCACCCAGCTTCCCTGGCATCCTGTATAATGGGGTCACCAGCTTCCCTGGCATCCTGTATAATGGGGTCACTCAGCTTCCCTAGCATCCTGTATAATGGGGGTCACCAGCTTCCCTGCATCCTGTATATTGGGGTCACTCAGCCTCCCTGGCATCCTGTATAATGGGGTCACTCAGCTTCCCTGGCATCCTGTATAATGGGGTCACCAGCTTCCCTGGCATCCTGTATAATGGGGTCACTCAGCCTCCCTGGCATCCTGTATAATGGGGGTCACCAGCTTCCCTGTCATCCAGTATAATGGGGGTCACCAGCTTCCCTGTCATCCTATATAATGGGGTCACCAGCTTCCCCGTCATCCTGTATAATGGGGGTCACTCAGGCTCAGCTTCCCTGGCATCCTGTATAATGGGGTCACCAGCTTCCCTGTTATCCTGTATAATGGGGTCACTCAGCTTCCCTGGCATCCTGTATAATGGGGTCAGTCAGCCTCCCTGGCATCCTGTATAATGGGGTCAGTCAGCCTCCCTGGCATCCTGTATAATGTGGTCAGTCAGCCTCCCTGGTATCCTGTATAATGGGGTTACCCAGCTTCCCTGGCATCCTGTATAATGGGGTCACTCAGCTTCCCTGGTATCCTGTATAATGTGGTCACTCAGCTTCCCTGGCATCCTGTATAATGGGGTCACTCAGCTTTCCTTGCATCCTGTATAATGGGGTCACTCAGCTTTCCTGGCATCCTGTATAATGGGGTCACCAGCTTCCCTGCATCCTGTATAATGGGGTCACCCAGCTTCCCTGGCATCCTGTATAATGGGGTCACCCAGCTTTCCTGGCATCCTGTATAATGGGGTCACCAACTTCCCTGGCATCCTGTATAATGGGGTCACACAGCTTTCCTGGCATCCTGTATAATGGGGTCACCAGCTTCCCTGGCATCCTGTATAATGGGGTCACACAGCTTCCCTGGCATCCTGTATAAAGGGGGTCACACAGCTTCCCTGGCATCCTGTATAATGGGGTCACTCAGCTTTCCTTGCATCCTGTATAATGGGGGTCACTCAGCTTCCCTGGCATCCTGTATAATGGGGTCACCCAGCTTTCCTGGCATCCTGTATAATGGGGTCACCAACTTCCCTGGCATCCTGTATAATGGGGTCACACAGCTTTCCTGGCATCCTGTATAATGGGGGTCACCAGCTTCCCTGGCATCCTGTATAATGGGGTCAGTCAGCCTCCCTGGCATCCTGTATAATGTGGTCACTCAGCTTCCCTGGCATCCTGTATAATGGGGTCAGTCAGCTTCCCTGGCATCCTGTATAATGGGGTCACTCAGCTTTCCTGGCATCCTGTATAATGGGGTACCCAGCTTCCCTGGCATCCTGTATAATGGGGTCAGTCAGCCTCCCTGGCATCCTCTATAATGGGGTCACTCAGCTTCCCAGCATCCTGTATAATGGGGTCACTTAGCTTCCCTGGCATCCTGTATAATGGGGTCACTCAGCTTCTCCGGCATCCTGTATAATGGGGTCACTCAGCTTTCCTGGCATCCTGTATAATGGGGGTCACCAGCTTCCCTGGCATCCTGTATAATGGGGTCACTCAGCTTTCCTGGCATCCTGTATAATGGGGTCACCAGCTTCCCCGTCATCCTGTATAATGGGGGTCACTCAGACTCAGCTTCCCTGTCATCCTGTATAATGGGGTCACCAGCTTCCCTGGCATCCTGTATAATGGGGTCACCAGCTTCCCTGGCATCCTGTATAATGGGGTCACCAGCCTCCCTGGTATCCTGTATAATGGGGTTACCCAGCTTCCCTGGCATCCTGTATAATGGGGTCACTCAGCCTCCCAGCATCCTGTATAATGGGGTCACTCAGCTTCCCTGCATCCTGTATAATGGGGTCACTCAGCTTCCCTGGCATCCTGTATAATGGGGTCACTCAGCTTTCCTTGCATCCTGTATAATGGGGGTCACTCAGCTTCCCTGGCATCCTGTATAATGGGGTCACTCAGCTTCCCTGGCATCCTGTATAATGCGGTCACTCAGCTTCCCTGGTATCCTGTATAATGGGGTCAGTCAGCTTCTCTGCATCCTGTATAATGGGGTCAGTCAGCCTCCCTGGTATCCTGTATAATGGGGGTCACTCAGCTTCCCAACATCCTGTATAATGGGGGTCACTCAGCTTCCCAGCATCCTGTATAATGGGGTCAGTCAGCCTCCCAGGTATCCTGTAAAATGGGGTCACCAGCTTTCCTGGCATCCTGTATAATGGGGTCACCCAGCTTCCCTGGCATCCTGTTTAATGGGGTCACCAGCTTCCCTGGCATCCTGTATAATGGGGTCACCAGCTTTCCTGGCATCCTGTATAATGGGGTCACCCAGCTTCCCTGTCATCCTGTATAATGGGGGTCACCAGCTTCCCTGTTATCCTGTATAATCGGGTTCACCAGCTTCCCTGGCATCCTGTATAATGGGGTCAGTCAGCCTCCCTGGTATCCTGTATAATGGGGTCACTCAGACTCCCTGGCATCCTGTATAATGGGGGTCACCAGCTTCCCTGGCATCCTGTATAATGGGGGTCACCAGCTTCCCTAGCATCCTGTATAATGGGGTCTTTCAGCTTCCCTGGCATCCTGTATAAAGGGGGTCACACAGCTTCCCTGGTATCCTGTATAATGGGGTCACTCAGCTTCCCTGGCATCCTGTATAATGGGGTTACCCAGCTTCCCTGGCATCCTGTATAATGGGGTCACTCAGCTTCCCTAGTATCCTGTATAATGGGGTCACTCAGCTTCCCTGGCATCCTGTATAATGTGGTCACTAAGCTTCCCTGGCATCCTGTATAATGGGGTCACTCAGCTTCCCTAGCATCCTGTATAATGGGGTCACTCAGCTTCCCTGGTATCCTGTATAATGGGGTCAGTCAGCTTCCTGGCACCCTGTATAATGGGGGTCACTCAGCTTCCCAACATCCTGTATAATGGGGTCAGTCAGCCTCCCTGGCATCCTGTATAGTGGGGTCACTCAGCCTCCCTGGCATCCTGTATAATGGGGTCACTCAGCTTCCCTGGCATTCTGTATAATGGGGTCACTCAGCTTTCCTGGCATCCTGTATAATGGGGTCACTCAGCTTTCCTGGCATCCTGTATAATGGGGTCACTCAGCTTCCCTGGCATCCTGTTTAATGGGGTCACCAGCTTCCCTGGCATCCTGTATAATGGGGTCACTCAGCTTCCCTGGCATCCTGTATAATGGGGTCACTCAGCTTCCCTGGCATCCTGTATAATGGGGTCACTCAGCTTTCCTGGCATCCTGTATAATGGGGGTCATCAGCTTCCCTGGCATCCTGTATAATAGGTTCACCAGCTTCCCTGGCATCCTGTATAATGGGGTCACTCAGCTTTCCTGGCATCCTGTATAATGGGGGTCACCAGCTTCCCTGGCATCCTGTATAATGGGGTCACTTAGCCTCCCTGGCATCCTGTATAATGGGGTCACCAGCTTCCCTGTTATCCTGTATAATGGGGTTCACCAGCTTCCCTGGCATCCTGTATAATGGGGTCACTCAGCTTCCCTGGCATCCTGTATAATGGGGTCACTCAGCTTCCCTTGCATCCTGTATAATGGGGTCACTCAGCTTCCCTGGCATCCTGTATAATGTGGTCACTCAGCTTCCCTGGCATCCTGTATAATGGGGTTACTCAGCTTCCCTGGCATCCTGTATAATGGGGTTACCCATCTTCCCTGGCACCCTGTATAATGGGGTCACTCAGATTCCCTGGTATCCTGTATAATGGGGTCAGACAGCCTCCCTGGCATCCTGTATAATGGGGTCACTCAGCCTTCCTGGCATCCTGTATAATGGGGTCACTCAGCTTTCCTGGCATCCTGTATAATGGGGTCACTCAGCTTCCTTGGCATCCTGTATAATGGGGTCACTCAGCTTTCCTGGCATCCTGTATAATGGGGTCACTCAGCTTCCCTGGCATCCTGTATAATGGGGTCACTCAGCTTCCCTGGCATCCTGTATAATGTGGTCATTCAGCTTCCCTGGCATCCTGTATAATGGGGTCACTCAGCTTCCCTGGCATCCTGTATAATGGGGTTACCCAGCTTCCCTGGCACCCTGTATAATGGGGTCACTCAGCTTCCCTGGTATCCTGTATAATGGGGTCAGTCAGTCTCTCTGCATCCTGTATTATGGGGTCATTCAGCATCCCTGGTATCCTGTATAATGGGGGTCACTCAGCTTCCCAACATCCTGTATAATGGGGTCAGTCAGCCTCCCTGGTATCCTGTATAATGGGGGTCACTCAGCTTCCCTGGCATCCTGTATAATGGGGGTCACCAGCTTCCCTGGCATCCTGTATAGTGGGGTCACTCAGCCTCCCTGGCATCCTGTATAATGGGGTCACTCAGCTTCCCTGGCATCCTGTATAATGGGGTCACCAGCTTTCCTGGCATCCTGTATAATGGGGGTCACCAGCTTCCCTGGCATCCTGTATAGTGGGGTCACTCAGCCTCCCTGGCATCCTGTATAATGGGGTCACTCAGCTTCCCTGGCATCCTGTATAATGGGGTCACCAGCTTTCCTGGCATCCTGTATAATGGGGTCACTCAGCTTCCCTGGCATCCTGTTTAATGGGGTCACTCAGCTTTCCTGGCATCCTGTATAATGGGGTCACTCAGCTTTCCTGGCATCCTGTATAATGGGGTCACTCAGCTTCACTGGCATCCTGTATAATGGGGCCATTCAGCCTTCCTGGCATCCTGTATAATGGGGGTCACTCAGCTTCCCTGCATCCTGTATAATGGGCTCAGACAGCCTCCCTGGCATCCTGTATAATGGGGTCACTCAGCCTTCCTGGCATCCTGTATAATGGGGTCACTCAGCTTCCCTGGCATCCTGTATAATGGGGTCAGACAGCCTCCCTGGCATCCTGTATAATGGGGTCACTCAGCCTTCCTGGCATCCTGTATAATGGGGTCACTCAGCCTCCCTGGCATCCTGTATAATGGGGTCACTCAGCCTTCCCTGCATCCTGTATAATGGGGTCAGTCAGCCTCCCTGGTATCCTGTATAATGGGGTCACTCAGCTTCCCTAGCATCTTGTATAGTGGTCAGTATAATGGAGGTCACCCTCCTGGACTCAGAGCTGCTCCAACCAGCAGGGACTCCGAGTGGCCTGCTACCACTCACCCACCCCCACCCCAGGGCACAGCGTCTCAGAGCTGCCAAAGGCAGGGGGACAGCTCCATATTGCCGGTACAGGTAATATGTTGGGGGGGCCCCATACACTTTTTTGCTATGGGGCCCCATGAATCCTAGTTACGCCCCTTCCTGGAATCGATCAACTACTGCCTCCTCATGCTCCTCAAGTAGTCTGTTTTTAATTATACTGGCCTGGAATCGATCAACTGCTGCCTCATCCTCCTCAATTAGCCTATCCTCCATAATACTGGCCTGGAATCGATTAACTGCTGCCTCCTCCTCCTCAAGTAGCCTCTCCTCGATTACACTGGCCTGGAATCAAGCAATTGCTGCCTCCTCCTGCTGCTTAAGTAGTCTGTTTTTAAGTATACTGGCCTGGAATTGATCAACTGCTGCTTCCTCCTCCTCAAGTAGCCTCTCCTCGATAATACTGGCCTGGAATCGATGAACTGCTGCCTCCTTCTCCTCAAGTAGCCTCTCCTCGATTATACTGGCCTGGAATGAATCAACTGCTGCCTCTTCCTGCTCTTCTAGTAGTCTGTTTTTAGTTATACTGGCCTGTAATCGATCAACTGCTGCCTCCTCCTCAAGTAGCCTCTCCTCAATAATACTGGACTGGAATGAATCAACTGCTGCCTCCTCCTGCTGCTCAACTTGTCTCTTCTCAACAATACTGGCCTGAGAGGCGAACAATCAACTGCTGCCTCCTCCTGCTGCTCAACTTGTCTCTTCTCAACAATGCTGGCCTGAGAGGCGAGCAATCTACTGCTGCCTCCTCCTGTTTCTCGACTTGTCTCTTCTCAACAATACTGGCCTGGGTGCAATCAAGTGCTGCCGCATCCTCCTTGTAAACTTTTTTTTCCAATATTTTTTGTCACTATTTTGGCACTTTTATTCACTATATTTTATTAATTTTATTCCTATTATTATTATTATTATTTTTTATTTTATTTTTTTCTCATTATTTTTGGCATTTTTTTCCCCCACTTTTTTCATTGTAATATCAACTGAAACTTAACGAAACTATACCCTATCACACTCCCACTATTGTAGCTGCAATTATTCAGCCGTTAGAGCAAGGTTCGTTTTCGGTTCGGTTCGGACCAATCCAAACTTAACGAAAGTTCGCCGGATCGAACCGAACTTTTCAAAAGTTCGCTCATCCCTAGTTTAAATATATCTTACAAGGTGTTCATAGACTTGTTCGTAGACTACAATGTCAACATGAAGATTACAAGCTCTACATGGGACTTTAAAGGTGTTTGTGGCCCATACATAATTCTTATATCAACAAATGTACTCTGAAACCCTGTATTGGATTGTCTGAAGAACTTTCCCTAATGTTTGCCTGATTTCCTTTGTTCTGAGGAAATATATAACAGGATTGGCCATATGGGGGGCAACAGAGTAAAGGAACAGGATGAGGGCATGGACATCTGGCCTAATAATTATTACACAACTGAGAGAG
The DNA here is from genome assembly GCF_027789765.1 of Dendropsophus ebraccatus. Classification (NCBI taxonomy): domain Eukaryota; kingdom Metazoa; phylum Chordata; class Amphibia; order Anura; family Hylidae; genus Dendropsophus; species Dendropsophus ebraccatus. The sequence goes on along the minus strand of NC_091458.1, from coordinate 10,296,055 downwards.
ATGGTGTAGAGAAAAACTCGAGGTACATAATACAAGGCCACCACCAGCAGATGGGTTGTGCAGGTGTAGAAGAGTTTGCGCCAATTTTCAGAGCGAGATGATGATGAGATCTCCACTACGATCAAGACGTAGGAAAGAACAATGATCCCTAAAGGTGCAAGGAGCACCACCATAGCAAACACAAAGGCCACTTTCCTTATGAAGGTGACATCTGTACATGCTGTTGCCAAGACTGCCGTATGGGTACAAAATAAAGTGTTTATCTTGGTGGATGAGCTACACAAAACAATGTCGGAAGCCTGAATAGTGAGAGTTGCATTTGTAGATGTGGCTGCAAAAATCCAGAAGAAGGAGCAAATGATGATCGTTCTCCTGTTGGTCATAATCAAGTTGTATCTCAGAGGCTGGGATATAGCAACATAGCGATCCACGGCCATGAACATCAGCAGGTAGGAATCAACACTCCCAAGGTAATGGATCCAGAACATTTGGAAGATACAGACTTTGAAGTTAATAGAAGACGACCCAAACCAGTATCGGGCAATGAGTTTCGGTAAAGTAACCGTATCAAAAATAAGATCAGAGGTAGCAAGGTTTGCTATAACCAGATACATGGGTTGATGAAGGTAAGTATTTAAGGCGACCAGACATATGACGCTGCCATTGGCGGTAAGTGAGAAGATGTAAACCAAAAACATCCCAGCGGCCACAAGGTTATGTACGTCTTCAGGAAGCCCCGGAAATCCCACTAAAATAACTTCTGAAATTTCAGTCTCATTCACCATTTTCTGCCTTGAGATTCTTGTTGAAAACACCTAAAAATATGCAAAAAATTGTATGTTAATAGTATACCGTCCCATAGTATGTCTTCTGCCTGAAAGAATGAGGGGTTTACATGAGGCAGGCTTTAAAAATTTCAAATGTTGGCTTGGGAACGAGATTTGACATTTTGAATAATAGCAAATAAATTTAGGTTCAAATTTTGTTTACAGAATTTTTACATAAACTCAGAATGATCGAAAGTGACTAGGAAGCCCTCTCTTCAGACTAGGCTACAACCTACAAAACCCTGCTGCTATCTCACCGCACTGTGACCAACTGCTCCCCCTCAACTACTGTCTCACCTCCTCACCCTGTAGAGGGTAAGCAGGGTCCTCTCTCCGTATATAAGCCCTAGCTGGGCAGGGTCCTCTCTCCGTATATAAGCCCTAGCTGGGCAGGGTCCTCTCTCTGTATATAAGCCCTTGCTGGGCAGGGTCCTCTCTCTGTATATAAGCCCTTGCTGGGCAGGGTCCTCTCTCCGTATATAAGCCCTAGCTGGGCAGGGTCCTCTCTCCGTATATAAGCCCTAGCTGGGCAGGGTCCTCTCTCCGTATATAAGCCCTTGCTGGGCAGGGTCCTCTCTCCGTATATAAGCCCTTGCTGGGCAGGGTCCTCTCTCCGTATATAAGCCCTTGCTGGGCAGGGTCCTCTCTCCGTATATAAGCCCTTGCTGGGCAGGGTCCTCTCTCTGTATATAAGCCCTTGCTGGGCAGGGTCCTCTTTCCGTATATAAGACCTAGTTTACTGCTACTTTGATTGGCTGAGGGAAAGCACACCTCCACCTCTTATTGGTCTATTCTGACCACATGGTCCCCATCTAACACATTGGCGGCATGGCTTTCCTCACTACAAACTCTATTGCCGGGCTGTTGTACCTCACCTATGGGGATTCACACTTCCCTGCTTTTCACACTGCTTTAATATTTATGTATTTATACTTACTTGTACTTATATTTATGTGCTGCCAGCGTCCACCCAATCATGTGACATATGGTTTTGAACTGTTTTGATGTACCCCAACCCCCAGACAAGGATGTACGGGTAGCTCCTGGCCGCTTGTCACCAGATCACCCTGGATATACCCCTACGTCTACGTTCTGAGTTGCTGATATGCTATGAGGCGAGCTCAGGAGCACAGTGGGCTTCATAGCAGGTCAGGCCTCACCGTTAATGACAGGCAGGGGGTCTCTATCGCTGTGCCGGCCCGCCAGAGGTCACTTACCTTCCTCCGTGAGGTCAGATCGGCGCTCTGCTCATTGAGTCTGGTACAGGCAGGCCGATAGCATAGCATTGAACGGTGTTTGCAATCTAATGACTGCATGTAAAAGTCCCCCAAGGGTACTTAAAATGTGTAAAAAATAAATAAAAAAAAGTAAAAATGTTTTTAAAAATACCCCAAAGCCCCTCCCCCTAATAAAGATTAAAATAACCCCCCCATCCCATTATATAAATAAAACATATAAAAATAATTAAACAAATAGACATATTATATACCGTAGCGTGCGTAATTGTCAAGTGGTCAAAACGTCCGATCTACACAAATATGGTATTAATAAAAACTAGAGATGATGGCACAAAAAATGGCGCCCCATACAGCCCCGTAGGTGAAAAACTAAAACCGTTATAAGTCACAATAGGGCCATTTTATTAATAATTAAAAAAAAAAAAAAGGATTTCATTAAAAGATATATAAATAAAACATCAGAAAATCGGTGTAAACCTGCATATGGCTATGTTGGGCCTGAATAATGGTATCATGTTCCTTTTACCATATAGCGCATTACGTAGACACAGGAACCCCCCAAACGTTACCATATTGCATCCTTTTTTCCAATTTCACCAATTTATATCTTCATAAATAATATATTTGGGGTTCTGTCATGTATGTTATGTAAGAATGAAAGACGCCATTACAAAGTAAACTTGGTCCTGAAAAAAACAGCAACAACAACAACAAACCCTTACAAGGCCCTGTAGGTAGAAAAACAAAAGTGGAGGAAAAAACGAAAACGCAAAAATGAAAATTGGCGCCAGATCATTTGAGTAATTTTGGGCCGGGGTCATGAAGGGGTTAATAGTTGTTACATGTTTTGTTTATCTTATGCTAATGAGTGGGCGGGACTGGTATTCCATGTACATCTGAACCTGTGCCCTGACTGTAAGCACCGCACACTGTATCCTGAAACGCGTCATACGTGTAATCAATAAATCGCCCTTATTTCTTTCTATGTCTGTCCTGAGACTGCCTTATTGGGGCAGCGCTGGCACCCAGTGAGTGCAGATTTTTTTCACCCACGGGCCCCTTATGGGAGCATCCCGTTTTTAGTACTCCAGCCAGCAGGGCCGGCGCCAGAACCCGGCATACTCGGGCAAGTGCCAGGGCCCACGGCCGCCCAAGGGGCCCCCGACACTTGCCCAAGCAGTGAGACAGACGCCCGCCGCATCACCGACCCCCGCGAGAGCGGGTGCTGCCGACCCCAAGTCTGGGGGAGGGCTGGAGGGGCTGGGGAAGGACCTGCCGTGTTTGCTGCACTGGGGAAGGACCTGTGGTGACGTCATAAGGGGGCGGGGCTGAGAACGGGAGAGGCTGCATATGGATGAAGGACCTGTGATCATTGTCATGTGACATGAGGAGGCGGGGCTCACTTATACCTTCCCTCTGTATGCTGTGAGTTTTAGTCCTTCTCTTATACCTCCTCCTGTAATGTCCTCTGATCTCCCATAATAACAGGCTGTCTATGCTGGGAGTTGTAGTTATCCTCATATCTCCTCCTGTAATGGCCTCTGATCTCCCATAGTAACAGGCTGTCCATGCTGGGAGTTGTAGTTCTCCTCATATCTCCTCCTGTAATGGCCTCTGAACTCCCATAATAACAGGCTGTCCATGCTGGGAGTTGTAGTTCTCCTCATATCTCCTCCTATAATGGCCTCTGATCTCCCATAGTAACAGGCTGTCCATGCTGGGAGTTGTAGTTCTCCTCATATCTCTTCCTGTAATGGCCTCTGATCTCCTATAGTAACATGCTGTCCATGCTGGGAGTTGTAGTTCTCCTCATATCTCCTCCTGTAATGGCCTCTGATCTCCCATAGTAACAGGCTGTCCATGCTGGGAGTTGTAGTTCTCCTCATATCTCTTCCTGTAATGGCCTCTGATCTCCCATAGTAACATGCTGTCCATGCTGGGAGTTGTAGTTCTCCTCATATCTCCTCCTGTAATGTCCTTTGATCTCCCATAATAACAGTCTGGACACGCTGGGAGTTGTAGTCCTATTATATCTCCTTCTGTAATGTCCTCTGATCTCCCATAATAACAGGCTGGACATGCTGGGAGTTGTAGTTCCCCCTGGTATACTTCATGTAATGTCTCTTATTGTAACTCCATTCTCTATGGTGAAGAAGCTAGAATACAGACTCCAGGGGGACGACCTCCTTCTAGCACCTCCATTCTAGTCCATTCTAGCATGGATGTGCTCTCACCAACAGGCGCAGAGCGATGACATCATCACGCCTGCTGGTGGATCCACAAGGCGCACACAAGGGAGAAGAGGACCCGACCCCCGCCCGGATTAGTGAGTATGATTTTATTTTTTTATTTTCTTGTGCTGAGGGAGATCAGGGGGCATTACTATGGGGCAGAGCAGGGGGCATTTCTATGGGGCAGAGCAGGGGGCATTTCTATGGGGCAGAGCAGGGGGCATTACTATGGGGGCAGAGCAGGGGGCATTTCTATGGGGGCAGAGGGCATTATTACTATATGGGGGGAACAGCATTGGGACATTATTACTATATGGGGGCACAGCACGGGACCCACAAACCTCCTTACTTTACTGCACATGACACCAAACAGTGGAGTTACTACTGTATAGGAGCCTATGGGTGGGAAAAAGGGAAGGAAGTGGCTGGAAATGTGCGGAGCCGAACATGTCTGTCTGACAGGTTCTGAAGAGATGAATTGTAGCTGGATGAAATCATCATGGAGGTCTGGGCCAGATGGAGAGGAAACGGAGAGCAATCGCCTCAGATCAAGGAAGACGTCACCTGTGAGTTACTGAATTACGTTTTTTTTTTTCGGTATTTTGTCAAACTTTATTTGGTAGGTGTGCCCCGAGGTGTTCTATACATAGGGGCCCGCTGAGGCTCTCTCGCCCAAGGGCCCACAAAAACCTGGAGCCGGCCCTGCCAGCCAGCTTGCAAGCATCACAGCGGACTTCAGACACCGCACCGGTCACATCTGCAACACCTTAAGTCAGGGAGATACACACAAGTGGCATCAAGGGAAGCTTTATATCTGCATCTACTGCCTGCACTACTGTATGTGACATCACACGAGGAGCCTTATATCTGCATCTACTGCCTGCCCTACTGTATGCCACATCACATGAGGAGCCTTATATCTGCATCTACTGCCTGCCCTACTGTATGTGACATCACACGAGGAGCCTTATATCTGCATCTACTGCCTGCACTACTGTATGCGACATCACACGAGGAGCCTTATATCTGCATCTACTGCCTGCACTACTGTATGTGACATCACACGAGGAGCCTTATATCTGCATCTACTGCCTGCACTACTGTATGCCACATCACACGAGGAGCCGCCTCTTGCCGATTCTTTTCCTTTCCTCCTATGGACCAGTCTTCTGTTACCTTATAACAAACACCTATATTCCTAGAGAATTGCATAAATAAACAACCTGTATTTAGCTGATACTCAGTATCGATTCAATCAGATGACACCAATAAATATACTGTGTATCCAAACCAATATCTACAAAAGTCACTCACAAATGAGATTTTGCAAATAATACAATTTTATTAATTTCCATCACAAAAACAACAATTAAAATACAAGACCTTGGAGGTGGGAGACCCCACTACTGGGACTATCGTGACTGTATATAAACCCAAAGTGCATGTGCATATGATAAACAGAGTAACAAGCCCCATTCAGCATCAGTGCATATTGTAAATAAAGTGCCAGTGCTCTATTGCCTTGATATGCTGAACGGGGAAAAATAACAACATATAATAATATAATATAATACCCCAAACGTAAATTGTCCCAGTCCGCTGGCCTCCCACCTCACTCCAACGCCGTTTCGCACCGCTTCTTCAGGGAGTAATGAGGGGGAGAACCAGAGGACCTTATATACATGCTACATTGTCAGGGATTGGACAGCAGAGCTCAACACACCTGTATGTATCTGTGTAGCAATCAAGCCAAACGCCTCTGTAATTACCCGCGAACAGTGGCGCGGTCCACAGAACAGGATGTGGCATCAGGCACGTAGTGCCGTCGGCCAACACCCGTTCGCGTGATTGCGTCACCACCCCAGGTGGCCCAACTATACCTGCTTGTGCTGTATATTATGTGGCGGTCCGTCTCCGCAATTACCCGCCGGCGATAGCCCGATGCGCAGGACAGGAAGTGACGTCCGGCGCCATGCGCCATCAGTCAGTCCCGGTGTCACGTCATCACGCCATCGCCGCAGGGTCATGCGCAGCAGACCGCACATAACACAGGCGCCATCTTGGAGAGGGGCAAAAGTACTGGAGGCTAAAATATGAGACTGCACAATGAATACCATCAATCGTATTAATTATGGGAATCAATGAAAATCATCATTAGTACTATGTTGTTCCAAACATGAATAGAACTTATATAAACATAGAATATGCCCCTAGTAGTGCATAAAAAACGTGAAATGTGCAAAAGATGAAACATGCAAAACTGAAGTGCCATGCATAAACAGTGCCAAGGTGTGCAGTGCCAGTGCATATATGAAAAAGTGAAAAAAGTGAGAGTGGGTATAGAAAGAAGTGAAAAGTTGATAAAGTGCAAATGTTGATAATGAAAGTAAAGTGCAAGTGCTAAAAATGGTTGTACTAAATTAATAAACTACACTGGACCATGCATTAGCTGCATGGAAATGTGAAAGTACAATGAGTGTACAGAGTAAGAAACAGTGAAATGTATGAATGTGAAAGTGTAAATAGCCTAAACAAGTTTGTGTATATATGTGTATGTACATACCTAACAAGTATACCCTAATGAGCATGTGTACTAATGAGGTATATATAAATGGTATATCAATAATATAAAACCTACATATATTGATTGGCTACACGTACAACTGTGTATGCCCTGCGTCCTCCTAAATTTATGACTATGTATCTACACCTCTACTGTGGCTTACACGTAATTCCCCTACACAATAGGAGCCACCTGATATTAATCGGTGTGTTTAGCATCGCTAGATGTGTAGTGAAACCTCAATGACAATGTAGCGTCCTCCAGACCTCTATACCACCAGGTCCAAAGCACATATAAATTATTATACTAAACTATATTGTTAAAAACAGAGTCGGCAAAGGTAGGGCGGAACTAAAGTAAAGAATTAACTCTTAAATGCGTATGGCAAAATGTTCATCTAATCTGGTAGATATCTGTATGTGTAAATGTCATGCGAGGCACAGATGTATCAAGAGGGAAGAATGTCCTAAATTGGATAGCTAGCACTACTGTGACTGGTTGAAACCTGTCCCTGGATGAGTAGGATATATCTAAAGTGTAGTGTGATAAGGAGAGGTCATGTCTAAACTTATACTATGGTAAAGGGCATTGGGAGACAGAGTAGGTCATGAGAATTGGGAGACATGAGAGGTCGTGTCTAAACTTATACTGTGGTAAAGAAAATTGGGAGACAGAGCAGTTGCCATTATATCCTAATCAGATGGAGAAAATGGCATACAAATGTAGAAACATGTCACCTGTCACAAATGCCGCGGGGGATAATGGTACACCCGATTACCACCCCACCCATTATAGGAAACATGCAAATGAAAATCTTTCATTTAGTCCTCTTGGTTGGACAGTCTTGAGTGTTGTAATCCACTTACTCTCTATCTGTAAGAGGCGCCTGGTGATATCTCCGCCCCTAATCCCAAGATTGACACGATCAATCCCTCTGACTCTTAGACCTCTATGGTCTCCTCCATGTTCTTCCAGAAAATGTTTCGGTATAGGCTTTAACTTCTCAAATTCCACAGTGCCGGTGCTGTCATTTAGTTTGGCTCTTTTGATGTCACGAACATGCTCTAGGGTTCTAATTCTTAGTTGGCGTGAAGTCATCCCGATGTACAATAGTCCACATGGGCAGGAGGCTTGGTAGATCACCCTTTCCGTCAGGCAAGTAATATGGTGTACAATCTTGTACTGCTTGGTCCCTGTAGAATAAAAAAAAACAATCACCAGGATTGATATACTGGCAAGCTGTGCACTTTTTACATTCATAGCATCCCCATCTGGGGCCCTTTGAATGGAAGATGTATGGAGATCTAGGGGCCACATAGTGGCTCCTTACCAAAATGTCCCCCAAATTTTTAGCACGTTTGGCGGTGATCAGAGGAGCATCTGGAATGTGTCTGCCTATATCCTTGTCTTGTTTCAGTATTGACCAGTGCTTCCTGTAAACACTCACCATTTCCTGCCATCTTGAATGGTAACTAGTGATAACCCGCAACTGTCCTGTTCCTTCTGGCCGTGGTTTGGGGATCAATAGCTCTTTACGGTCACATGATCTTGCATATTGGTATCCTTTTTCGACATCTCTGTGTTTGTACCCCCTCTTCAGAAACCTCTTTTTCATGTCGTCTGCCTGTCTCTCAAATTCCTCATCCCTGTCACAAATTCGTTTAGTGTGGATAAATTGGCCTTTTGGTATTCCACGTATGGTATGCCTGGGATGCGCTGAGGAGGCATGGAGGAGTGCATTAACACTCGTTTCCTTACGAAACAGTGTAGTTTGTAATTTCCCCTCCTGACCTACCTGTATCTTCAAATCAAGGAACTCCACTTCTTGTCTTGAGATGTGCCACGTCAGTCGAATGTTTTTTTCATTAGAATTCAGACTCTGCAGGAAACATTCCAACGATGTCCGCGTCCCCTGCCAGATAAAGAAAATATCATCGATGAACCTCATCCAGGAGACGACCGAGCCATCTCCCGGATGAGGTCCACCGAGATCCACACATCTCTCCCAAAATCCCAAAAATAAATTCGCGTATGAGGGCGCACAAGTCGCCCCCATCGCCACTCCTCGCGTTTGTAAAAAGAAACGATCTTTGAAAGTAAAATAGTTATGGGTTAAAGCAAATTCCAAGAGTTCCAAAATCAGTTCCCTCAGTTCTGAGTCCATACCTTGCATCTCCAAAAAGAAACGTGTCGCCTCCAGGCCTTGACTATGCTCGATACAGGTGTACAACGACTCGACGTCACAACATACGAGATACATGTCGTCTTCCAATGTCACATCTTCGACTCTCTGTAGCACTTCAGTAGAATCGCGAATATAAGATGGAAGAGCAATCACTATGGATTTCAAATAGTAATCAATAAAGCGGCATACTTTTTCACATAACCCCCCTCGGCCCGACACTATAGGTCTACCTGGTGGGTTTTTCTTGTCTTTGTGGACCTTTGGTAGAAGGTATAGAGTTGGTGTGACAGGATTTTCTACCCTCATGCCATCATATACCCTTTTAGTTATTATTCCCACAGCGAGTGCTTGGTCCAGGATTGTACCCAATTGTTTCTGGAACAAAATTGTGGGATTGGTTTCCAATTTTATATAACATTTTTTGTCATTTAGTTGTCGCCATACTTCTCGCTCATACATCTCTACGGGCCAAAGTACCACATTCCCCCCCTTATCCGCTGGTTTAATCACTATATCTCTCATCCGACTTAATTCCATCAATGCTGTTCGTTGTTCAAGCGTAAGATTATCATACCTTCGCTGTTCTGAAATCTGTTCTAGTTCCTCCATTACCAGTCTTATAAATATTTCTACCGCCGGACTCAGTGACAGGGGTGGGAATGTGGTCGATTTTTTCTTAATGTGATCCGGAAATTTGCTGGGCCCTTCTGATTGCTCCATCAGCAATTCCTCCAAGGCTCTTAGCGCCTCCAATTCTTCCTCTGCAAAAAAAGGGGAGAAGCATTGTTTATTGGAAAAATGCTTCTTCAATAGAAGCTTCCTGGCAAACAGAAATAAATCCTTTATTGCTGTAAACCTATCAAACTTGGCCACTGGGCTGAACGTTAAGCCCAATTCCAATACTGAAACCTGTGCAGGGGAAAGATTAATATCAGATAAATTCATTACCTTCAGTTGTTGTTGATCAGTGTGTTCCATAGCCCGAAAATCCTTCCGTTTGGTTGCTCTTCTTGCATTGTAATTTCCTCTAAAGGTGGAGTCTGTGGAGATTGCACTAGATATTTGTGAGGTGTTACTCGTCAATGATGTCAATGAAGGGGTTCTTGTTAGTGTCCCCATCTGTCTCCATCTGAAGACCTGTCCATTAGCATAATCTTTCACATCTCTTTGATACTTTTTGGCCTTGGTGTTTTGTATATCTGACTCCCATTTTTGTAGATCTTTTTTTAGGGAGACTTCAAATTTTTCAACCATTTCTCCACTAAGGGTAGATTTAATTTGTTCCTGGAGTATGCCCATTTGTGCTTCCATGGCCTCCACCTTTTTAGTTTCTATTCCAATTAGCAATAACATAAATGTCCGTGAGCATTGTACACAAGCCTCCTCCCATTTTTTCTTTATATTTTCATCGTCTACAGCAAACGAGGGTAATACCTGGACCCTTAGGCCTCGGGGTACAAGATCCTTCGCCACATATTGTTCTAAGGCCGCTCGATTCCACCATGCTCTAGTTCTCTTGTGCCATATATCGCGTAGGGTCTTCTGAACCTCCACTGTTTCTTGTGTCTCCGCCTGTCCCGTGCCGCCATCATTAAAAACTTGCGATAGTTGCAGTGTCCATTCACTGTCTTTAGTGCGTAAATCCATCGTGGAACAATTTTCTAGAATGCAAAAAACTAAAGTAACAAACAAAACAAAACAAAACAAAACAATTTTCTAGAATGCAAAAAACAAAAGTAACAAACAAACCAAGAGGACTAAATGAAAGATTTTCATTTGCATGTTTCCTATAATGGGTGGGGTGGTAATCGGGTGTACCATTATCCCCCGCGGCATTTGTGACAGGTGACATGTTTCTACATTTGTATGCCATTTTCTCCATCTGATTAGGATATAATGGCAACTGCTCTGTCTCCCAATTTTCTTTACCACAGTATAAGTTTAGACACGACCTCTCATGTCTCCCAATTCTCATGACCTACTCTGTCTCCCAATGCCCTTTACCATAGTATAAGTTTAGACATGACCTCTCCTTATCACACTACACTTTAGATATATCCTACTCATCCAGGGACAGGTTTCAACCAGTCACAGTAGTGCTAGCTATCCAATTTAGGACATTCTTCCCTCTTGATACATCTGTGCCTCGCATGACATTTACACATACAGATATCTACCAGATTAGATGAACATTTTGCCATACGCATTTAAGAGTTAATTCTTTACTTTAGTTCCGCCCTACCTTTGCCGACTCTGTTTTTAACAATATAGTTTAGTATAATAATTTATATGTGCTTTGGACCTGGTGGTATAGAGGTCTGGAGGACGCTACATTGTCATTGAGGTTTCACTACACATCTAGCGATGCTAAACACACCGATTAATATCAGGTGGCTCCTATTGTGTAGGGGAATTACGTGTAAGCCACAGTAGAGGTGTAGATACATAGTCATAAATTTAGGAGGACGCAGGGCATACACAGTTGTACGTGTAGCCAATCAATATATGTAGGTTTTATATTATTGATATACCATTTATATATACCTCATTAGTACACATGCTCATTAGGGTATACTTGTTAGGTATGTACATACACATATATACACAAACTTGTTTAGGCTATTTACACTTTCACATTCATACATTTCACTGTTTCTTACTCTGTACACTCATTGTACTTTCACATTTCCATGCAGCTAATGCATGGTCCAGTGTAGTTTATTAATTTAGTACAACCATTTTTAGCACTTGCACTTTACTTTCATTATCAACATTTGCACTTTATCAACTTTTCACTTCTTTCTATACCCACTCTCACTTTTTTCACTTTTTCATATATGCACTGGCACTGCACACCTTGGCACTGTTTATGCATGGCACTTCAGTTTTGCATGTTTCATCTTTTGCACATTTCACGTTTTTTATGCACTACTAGGGGCATATTCTATGTTTATATAAGTTCTATTCATGTTTGGAACAACATAGTACTAATGATGATTTTCATTGATTCCCATAATTAATACGATTGATGGTATTCATTGTGCAGTCTCATATTTTAGCCTCCAGTACTTTTGCCCCTCTCCAAGATGGCGCCTGTGTTGTGTGCGGTCTGCTGCGCATGACCCTGCGGCGATGGCGTGATGACGTGACACCGGGACTGACTGATGGCGCATGGCGCCGGACGTCACTTCCTGTCCTGCGCATCGGGCTATCGCCGGCGGGTAATTGCGGAGACGGACCGCCACATAATATACAGCACAAGCAGGTATAGTTGGGCCACCTGGGGTGGTGACGCAATCACGCGAACGGGTGTTGGCCGACGGCACTACGTGCCTGATGCCACATCCTGTTCTGTGGACCGCGCCACTGTTCGCGGGTAATTACAGAGGCGTTTGGCTTGATTGCTACACAGATACATACAGGTGTGTTGAGCTCTGCTGTCCAATCCCTGACAATGTAGCATGTATATAAGGTCCTCTGGTTCTCCCCCTCATTACTCCCTGAAGAAGCGGTGCGAAACGGCGTTGGAGTGAGGTGGGAGGCCAGCGGACTGGGACAATTTACGTTTGGGGTATTATATTATATTATTATATGTTGTTATTTTTCCCCGTTCAGCATATCAAGGCAATAGAGCACTGGCACTTTATTTACAATATGCACTGATGCTGAATGGGGCTTGTTACTCTGTTTATCATATGCACATGCACTTTGGGTTTATATACAGTCACGATAGTCCCAGTAGTGGGGTCTCCCACCTCCAAGGTCTTGTATTTTAATTGTTGTTTTTGTGATGGAAATTAATAAAATTGTATTATTTGCAAAATCTCATTTGTGAGTGACTTTTGTAGATATTGGTTTGGATACACAGTATATTTATTGGTGTCTTCTGTTACCTTATGTTCAGCGCTCTGGAGTTATGGGCTCTGTAACATAAATGCTAATAATTTGCATGGTTGTACGAAAGCACAGAGCATTGCCTACACTGGATACAGCTGAGAGCAAGACTAGCTATGTACAATGTATTAGGCTGGAGCTCACAGAGCATTGTCTACACTGGATAAAGCTGAGAGCAGGACTAGCTATGTACAATGTATCAGTCTGGAGCTCACAGAGCATTGCCTACACTGGATACAGCTGAGACCAGGACTAGCTATGTACAATGTATCAGTCTGGAGCTCACAGAGCATTGTGTACACTGGATACAGCTGAGAGCAGGACTAGCTATGTACAATGTATCAGTCTGGAGCTCACAGAGCATTGCCTACACTGGATACAGCTGAGAGCAGGACTAGCTATGTACAATGTATCAGTCTGGAGCTCACAGAGCATTGCCTACACTGGATACAGCTGAGAGCAGGACTAGCTATGTACAATGTATCAGTCTGGAGCTCACAGAGCATTGTCTACACTGGATACAATTTGCTGAGAACAGGACTACCTACGAAATTTACTGTTATCAGTAAAATATATAAAATGTCAGGCTCATAGAGAACGAAGAAGAAAAATCAGCAAAAATCTCTTTGATGGGAAGAAGCTAAAGGGTTAATCCCTCAGTGATCGGGGATGGAGATGGCGCTGGTTTCCTTGCAGATTAAACAACTTTCTACCTGGACTTTAGCATCAGACATTGAGCTGGTAACAGGGTGTAATATGGAGGAGTGTATGACCCTGTATATAATATATATATATCATCTGTCTGTATCTTATTACTCACAGTCAGTATGAAGAAAACGTCTAAGCAGATCCCCCGGCCGTCTGCTGATCACAGTCTCTATATAATATATAGTATGTGTCGTCCTATGGGGAACGTCCCCGGTGGCTGCAGACTTCACGCCACAAACTTCCCGAGGGGGTGCCATTAAAGTGTCCCACACCTTGGAGAGTGTTCCCCTGATGGCTGTGGGCCTGCTGGATGTTCTCAGACTCCTCCTCTCTTAACATCACCCTCCCCCCATCCTATTATATAAATAAAACATGTAAAAAAAAATTAAACAAATAGACATATTATATACCGTAGCGTGCGTAATTGTCAAGTGATCAAAATGTCCGATCTACACAATGATAATGTATTAATAAAACTAGAGATGATGGCACAAAAATGACACCCCATACAGCCCCGTAGGTGAAAAACTAAAACCGTTATAAGAGTCACAATAGGCCCAGCTACAGTTGACAAAAAAGGGCGCATGAGCGCCGCACTCTCCCCGAGAGATTGGGGTACACATTTAGAAAACGTTGGACCCCCAAATTAAAAACGTTGGCCAGGCATGGTACATGTGGGAGTTCACCAAACTCCAAAGCCCGGTTACAGCCATTATCACACACGACCATTCCTGGTGTGAGCTGCAGCAGAGAGACACACATTTCCATCTACTGCCAGGGCCGTATTTACCACTAGGCACCCGTGGTCCGGTGCCGGGGGCAGCACCTTGCAGGGGGGCAGCACCAGGGAGCAGGGGGAAAAAAACACTTTTTTTTCTTATTTTTATTTTTTTAGTCTCCCACCTCCTGGTCAGATTTGACAGTAAATCTGATGTCTTTTTGAGGGGGGTAGGGGGGGAGGTACGGTCAGGTCTGGCGTGGCTGTGACGCCTGGAGCTCTTACCTGCCAAGACAATATGCAGACGGCTCTAATCATTGATTCTATGTGAAAATTTATGTTTTAAGCAGTTAAAAACCAGGAAAAACACAATTCAGACAATGTTTCTACATGTAGAAAAAAAGCATGTGGCTGAAACCACACTCCCCCACGCTCCCCAAGATGGGGCATCTTCAGGTTTGGTGCCTAGGGCAGCAGCAGCTGGTAATACGGCCCTGTCTACTGCATTGTGGCATGTAGCACCTCTGAGGCACTGTGCTTCTTCTCACCCAAGCTGGTGAGCTTTAGTACGGCCTGTTGACATCTCCCCACGCCAGTGCAGCAGCGCTTCCAGCTAGCGGCTGAGGGCGATGTTACGGGGAGGAGGAGGAGGGGTTATCTGAGCTGACAGATCCAGGGACTGCAATCTTGGGTGGGGGGAGCAGGTAGGCTGTCCCAGGCTGCGACCCAGTCCCCGCCTTCACAACATTGACCCAGTATGCCGTCAGGGAGATGTAGCTTCCCAGTCCACAAGCGCTTGTCCACGTGTCGGTGGTCAAGTGGGCCTTTGTGCTAAACACATAACTCAGGGCCCTGATGTTACGGGACACATGCTGGTGCAAAGCGGGGACAGCACACCAGGAAAAGTAATGATGGCTAGGGACAGAATAGCATGGTGCGGCAGCCACCATCAGCTCACGGAAGGCTTGCATTTCCACAACCCTAAATGGCAACATCTCCAGGGCCAGCAGTTTGAAGATGTGGCAGTTTAAGGCTTGCGCATGTGTGTGAGTTGAGGCGTACTTCTGGCGGCGATTGAATGCCTGTGAAATAGACAACTGATGGGACGAGGCGGATGATGGTGCAGGAGACGGGGTGGACACAGACAAAGGGACCGCTGCAGAGGTAGATGTCCAGGTGTCCTGGTGGACAGGACTGCAGTTATAGCACACAAAAGGGAAGAAGAGGCAGGCAGGACTCAATTCATCATCTGCCACCTCCTCTTCCACTTCCTCATTCTGCTCCTCCTCCTGCCCACTGAATATACCAACACCCTCACTTGCTGGCAACTGTGTCTCTTCATTATCACTCATGATAAAAAGTTGCCGCCCCACCGCACCGCCCTAACATCACCAGGAGATAGAGGATGCTCCAGTGTTTGGGCATCAGTACACACAAAATCCTCTGATAAATCCTGTGATTCTAACAGCACTTGAGAGGACTCAATGTGAGGAAATGGACCAAGAATAGCTCCAGGGAGTGGGCAAGGGTGGGATCACTCTGCTGGTAACATCGGGCAGGTTGGGAGGAAGGAGGGTCAGGGAGAGGCTGACCTCGCTGAGAGTAGACTGTGAGGATGAGTGGGTGGCGGACAGATGACTGGAAGTGTTGCCCCTCAGCACCAGCCACTTTTCCCCACGCGATTGTCCACCACCATTTCCCCGGCCCCGGCCTCATTCCTTTGCGCTAGCCTTCCGCATTTTAAATGTTCATATTTTTAAAAACAGGGATATCTATCCTGCGCAAGACTGTTAGCTAACAGCAACTAAACAAGCAGGGGCATATAAACTATAGGCAGAAAAGTGGACTTATGGCGCCAGCAAATATGTAGTCTTTATTAAATATGCGCACAGCGAAATGAATTGCACAGTGACAATTTGGATGTTACTTTAGATGAGCGAACCTGGAGCATGCTCGAGTCGATCCGAACCCGAACGTTCGGCATTTGATTAGCGGGGGCTGCAGAACTTGGATAGAGCTCTAAGGTTGTCTGGAAAACATGGATACAGCCAATGACTATGCGATGCCCTGGCCCCTGGGGGCCACTTCCGCAGTGCTGGTGTTATGAGCGGGCAATGACCGGTGCAGCTGCCGGGGTTATACTTGTCACGGTATAGGCCTGAGGGCAGCACAGCTGTAGGGCCGGTCTGTGGAATCTGCGGGTGATGATGGGCATGCGATTCTTCGCTGCACTTAGTCAGGGCACCAGTTAGTGGACACCAATGCCAGGGTTCAGTAACAGCGGTTTTATTATAGATGAAGTAACTAGTAGCAACAGTTCTGTCCGGATGCAACCGGGTATATAGCAGGCTTTGACAAATAAAGCAGGAGTGGTGCTGCATAGGCTGTGAGAATACGTGCCGGATGATGGGAGTGGGAGTATGAGAGAAATAGCGTTGCTGGGTGGATTAGCTTGAGAATAATACTTGCTGTGAATCCTTGCAGCGATGAGGAGAGATATCGGAATGACACCCAGATGAGAGAGAAGAATCCGGTCACTTGAGCAGGCAGATACAGCCGAAGACTTGAATATAGCAGAGCATCTGATCCACACTTCTAGTGGTGAAGTGGGAGCTGCAGAGAAGAAGCCCAACTCCTCTGAGGCAGGAGAGGGACGACACACATCCTCCTTGCTTGGAAGCAGGGGGAAGACTAACTTGTTAGGAGGAAGTGGGAGGTCACATGGTTGCTCCTGGCCAGAACTAGTCGGCCATTGGAGGAACCATGGTTACAGGTCACGTGATCAACAGCCTTGCATACCACTGTACACTGTAATAATATACAGGAATACATGACAATACACATGAAAATGCACATTACTAGAGAATACTAGGGGAAAACCAGCAGCAGTTGCAGTGCAAACACTTACCAGAACAGGCATTGACACAGCAAGAGAAATGGCCATAATAGGAGTAGTAGTCTGCATGTTCTGGGACACTGCATACCTCCCTAGCAAATTTGAGCCGACCTCGGCGAATCTAGAAGGCAGCAAACATGAATAGGCTGGACAATCAAACAACAGGAATGAATGATGAGAGTGAGTGTGATGAGGTGTGTGTTTCCCACGCCCAAGGCACAGGTGAGAAGAGAGAGAGGATGAGAAACCCTAGTGGCAGGACTTCACCTAGGGGTGCCTAACGTACTCTGGCGACCAGGTAGCTAGTGCGTGAACCATCTGACATGTAAGCCAGGACAACTTAACTGCTGGCGGGTGACCCTCAATATTCCAGCCAGTTAGACAGTAGGTTTTCTGTTAAATGTGTTACCCTACTGGAGGAGAACGTGAAGACCTGTGTACTATCTTGGCGTGTCTGAGTAGTGTCTTGGATACCTGGAAGAGAAAGAACAAAATAATAAAAGCAAACATACATGGGGGCCCCTTACATACCGGTCAATCATACAACACAATTACTCAATAGGCCAAACACACGAAAGGGTATCCAAGGTGCAATATGTATGGACCAGTGTGAATATTAGGTAAGACTATGTGTTATAACTACTGCGTTGGGACAAGACAGAGGTGAACAAATACTGGAAACAAAAGGAAGGGAACACAAGGGACAACAAATACTGCGAGGTCTTGAGGAGAACTGGCTCACATGAATCTGAATGAAAATCTGAGAGAAATCTGAATGAAAATCTGAGAAAAATCTGAATGAAAATCTGAGAAAAATCTGAGAAAAATCTGCATACAAACTGGCTCAACTAAATCTTTCCAGCTATAGATATGATAATAATACACAATAATGAGACTGGATGAGAAAATACACTCCTACATAAACTGGACTTTCTCTGAGGTATATGTAAACTGACTTCTCTTACTCAGAGGAGGAGCTATCTGACTGGAAAATATACTGTTTTACAAAAGAGGCACTCTACTCTGAGGCAATCTATGTAACCTTGTGCTTACTCAGAGGAGGAAATACAAAGACTTTGATAACACTGGAATGCCATAGTAGGAAAAGTGCAATAATGAAATAAGTGCAATAATACCCTGTGTGGAACACACAATCACAGGAAAGTGCATTAGGAAGGAATGGGTTAAGTGTCTCTGTGAGGTAGAGTCTCTTGTAGGCAATTGGAACATCGTCCATGTAAAAGGCTCTGGGACAGGCACTAGAGAACCTTTTGTTATTGTAAGTGTCCATCAGCTCATGGCTGGTTAGTACAGGGAACTTGGTCAGGAGAACCAGGCACGAACCTTGAACGTTGCATACACTAGAATGGTGAAACAGTTAAGGACTCTGGTCTCTGTAGCGAAGTGGAGGAATTCCTCTGGTAGAGCGCTCAGACCGTCTCAGCGGAGGATCCTCTTCAACAGTGATTGGTGCAGGTACAGGTGGAAGATCACGCCCAGTGTCTGGTTGTAGAGCTGGAGTTGTTGGAGGCACAATTGGAAGTGGAGGGGCCACTGGAATGTGTACAGGGACCGCTGGATAGCCTATGGCCATGAGGAACGGTTCAACTTGGAACATTTCTTCCAGAGAGAGAGGTTTAGCTGGAGCTGCTGGGGGAGCCGGAGGTGTGGATGCAGGTACCGGACACGGTGCTGTAAGGCCCTGTAGGTCCTCCTTAGTGCAACGTTTTATCCTATTCCGGTGCACCGTCTGCGGGGCTAGCCCTGGTTTTTTTACTTCATACACATCAGTCTCTGGGTAAGGGATAGAAGAGATGACATAGGGCTCAGGCTCCCAAAGGCTTTCAAGTTTGTGAGAGCGATGATATTTCTTTAGCCAAACTTTATCTCCCACTTGTAGTGGTGTGGCATTCGCCCTTTGGTTGTAGGCATCCTCTTGGCGCTGCTGAGCTTCCCCCATCCTCCGGTCAACAATTTCCCGGGCATCCTGGATTCTCCTCTGATGCTCCCGAACCCAGTCAGTTTCAGGTAGGGGGTTGAAGGTGTCAGGAGCTTGGACTCCCAGAGCACGGTCCTGAGGAAGTTGGCCTTGGCGGCCGAACATCAGGTAGAACGGGGAGTAGCCAGTGGAACAATGAGTGGTATTGTTATAGATCTCCACTAGTTCATCCAACAAGTGGGGCCACTCTACTCTCTTCGTCACTGAAGCCGTTCGGAGCATGTTGATAAAGACCTGGTTAACTTTTTCACACAGACCATTCCCTTGAGGGTGATAGGCCGTGGTACGGAGCTTCTTACATTCATGGTAGGCACACAGCTCCTGGAAAAGTTGCGACTCGAAGGCCGGTCCCCGGTCCGTCAGCAGAGACTCTGGGCACCCATAGTGCTTTACATACTCCTTGTAAAAAGTAAGGGCGGTGGTCTTGGCGGTCAAGTCCCTGACAGGTACCACGACTACCCACTTGGAGTAATGGTCGACCATGGTGAGGGCGTAGGTATACCCGCATCTTGTAGGGGCCAGCTTCACATGGTCCAGGGCGACTAGCTGATTCGGCCGGTGGGAGGTGATTGGATGCAAAGGGGCCCTGACTTCTCTTCCCCCAGCTTTGGAGATATTACAGGCAGGGCACTCGGCACACCAGTTCTCGATGTCAGCCCTCATCCCGATCCAGTAGAACCGCTGTCGGATAGTGGCCTCCGTCTTGTGTACCCCGAAATGACCGGACCGGTCATGGTAGGCATCTAGCACCATCTTAGCGTCTCGTCGGGGAATGAGGATCTGGTGGCACCTCTCCCCGGAGACCGGGTCAAGAGAGTTCCGCAGGATCAGTCCCTTCTGTAGGAAGAGCCTCTTTCTTTGCCTCCAGAGTCGCCTTAGCTCGACATCAGGATAGGGCCTCTTTATCCGCATGGGGACCCGACCAGTAGAGAGGTAGTCATAGATCTCCCCCAGGATGCGGGACTCTTCCTGGATGGTCTGCCACCTGGCCAAGTCTTGCGGGGCCCTAGGTGGAGGCGAAGGCGTTTCAGGCCTAGCTGCATCAATAGCACTCTGGGTAGCGAACCTTTGGTAGAAGGGAGGCATTTCTACATCTTCCCAATCGCTGTCCTCTGGGGCCTCTTCGCCCTTGGGTAGTCGGGACAGGAGGTCTGCATTGACATTAGCCTTGCCACTGCGGTACTTAATTTCAAACTGGAAATTGGCCAGTCGAGAAGCCCACCGCTGTTCCAGGGCGCCCAGCCGAGCAGTGTTGAGATGCGCCAACGGGTTGTTATCCGTATAGATGGTAACAGGGGTGGCAGCCAGGTAGTCCTTGAACTTTTCGGTGACGGCCCACACTAGGGCTAGTAACTCCAACTTGAAGGAGCTATAATTGTTGTCGTTCTTTTCAGCGCCCCGAAGACTCCGGCTGGCATAAGCTACAACTCTCTCTTGGCCATCTTGAACCTGGGACAGCACAGCTCCCAGGCCTTGGAAGCTGGCGTCCGTGTAGAGCCGGAAAGGAAGGTTATAGTCCGGGTAGGCCAGGATAGGAGGCGAAGTCAACAGGCGTTTCAGGGTTTGAAAGGCAATCTCCTGCCGTTCGGACCACTCGACGGGGAGCCGTCGGTTGTAGCTTTCTCGAGGGCAACCCCGGAGTAACTCATTGAGGGGCTCGGCCACTTGGGCAAAGTGGGGAATGAAGCGGCGGTAATAGCCGGCAAATCCCAGAAAACTTCTCACCTCCTTGACTGTCTTAGGGGTATCCCAGTGTTCCACAGCCGAGATCTTCTCTGGATCGGGTTGTATCCCCTCAGCACTCACAACATGCCCCAGATAGTTCACTTGGGGTTTGAGAAGGTGGCACTTGGAAGGCTTGATTTTCAGGCCGTGATCGATTAGGACCTGGAACACTTCAGCCAGATGATGGACGTGATCTTCGTAGGTACGTGAATAGACAATCACATCATCTAGGTAGAGCAGGACACTCTGAAAGTTGAGATGGCCGAGACACCTTTCCATCAACCGCTGGAAGGTAGCGGGGGCGTTGCACAGACCGAAGGGCATGCTGGTGAATTCAAAGAGCCCCATGGGGGTGGTGAAGGCCGTCTTCTCACGGTCTTCGGGTGCCATGGGCACCTGCCAGTACCCACTGGTGAGGTCCAAGGTGGAGAAGTAGGCGGCTGACCCCAAAGCAGCAATAGACTCTTCGATCCGGGGCAAAGGATAGGCATCCTTGTGGGTGATTGTGTTTATCTTCCTATAATCCACGCAGAACCGGATGTTACCGTCTTTCTTTTTCACAAGGACAATAGGGGCAGCCCACGGACTCTGACTTTCTTGGATAACGTTAGAGTCTTTCATCTCCTTGAGCAGTTTCTTGACCTGCTGATAGTTGGCAGGGGGGATTGGCCGATGTTTCTCTTTGATAGGCAAATGGTCCCCAGTGTTGATCCGATGCTGGACCAGATTGGTCTTTCCGAAATCGAGAGAGTGTTTGCTGAAGGCCTCGTGATACCTTTTGGCCACCTTGAGGATGCCGTGGAGGTATTCAAGTGGGGTATTGGCATCGCCAATATGGAGCTCGTCCCACCAAGGGGCGAGAGCCCTGTTTGAGTCCCTTTGAGTGCCACGGATGGATCTCTGATAGGCAATGGTCTCCTCACAGACGATGTCCTCAGGATCGAGTTGGTATAGCATGGCCACGGTGGTGAACTTGGGTAGGTCAGCTGGGGAGTCTCCAAGGTTCACCAGACGGACAGGGACCTGACCATTGGAGACGGTCACCAGGCTTCTAGCGGCCCTGACAAGAGGTTGCCCCTCAATTTCAATAGCATCCAGAAGGGCCACATAGTCAGCATTGTTAAGGCCCGGACGGACCCTGCACCAGATGAGGAACTCACTGTTAGCTGGGATGATGATCGGACGAGCATCTCTAGTGCGGACACGGCAGATTTCTCCTCGAGGATTGGCAAACTTCCGCTGAGCGGTGAGCACTTTAATGGTCTTCTGGACGGCTTGCCTGTACTGAGGAGAAGCACAAGACATAGAGGCATTCAAGGCATCCAACACTTCAGTGAATACATGACGGATAATATTCATGCCTAATACCACGGTCCTACTATCTCCCTGAGCCTCAGTAACAATGATACCCTGACGTGCTAGCTCTTGCTTCCCTATGCAGACAGTGGGTTCCCAGTAACCTAGTTGCACAATAGGACGACCATTACTAGCAATAAGTTTCAGACGGTATTTCTCAACTGGACCTAGGGTTCTCAGATCCCAATGTTCTTCAAACACATGCCTCGGGATAGTGGTAACCTGGGAACCCGTATCTACCAGAGCCTCCAGGGGGACTCCGTCCACCCAGAGAGTCACATGCGGGCATTGTGAGAGGAACCTTGAGAACCACTGTGCTTCCTGCGGGCCTGGATCTCGACCTCCTGGGTATTGGCCCTCGGACCCAGGGGTAGCCCCGTTTAACTGATAGCATTGGGAGCGGTAGTGTCCATGTCGCCTACAGTGGCGGCAATAGGGGCGCTCAGGGGATCTAAGTCTCTGTGGAGGAGGCCGATCGGGAACTGCATACTCAGGGCAGGGGTCCTGTGGTGGTGGAGGTGTTGGATAGGCCCCTTGTAGCCCCCTTAGGGCTTGGCAGAGAGAGTCAACCACTTGCGTAAGGAGAGCAGGGATCGCTGGTGAGCTAGCCGGGATAGACTGTTGGGCAGCTTGTATAGCGGAAACCGGCGGAATCATATTGGGCACTGGAGGTGAGGGTATAGATCCCACCGGGTCCGGGCAATCTGAACCTGGAGTACAGCCGGCACAGGGATTGTCAATGCCAACCACCCTCAGAGCCAGAGTCTTGAAGTCCAGGAAAGGCATTGTAGGGTTTTGGGCAGCTAGCATACGCAGTTGGCTCTGGATGAGTCTAGAGTCCACCCCCTCTATGAAGCGGTCAGTGATCATACTCTCCACAGCCGAGGGGGCTATGGTATCAACCTGTCTCAGGGCCCGGTAGGCAGATTGGAGGGCTAGTGCATAGTCTCTGAGGGTCTCACCTGGCCTTTGTCGTCGGTCATAAAACTTAAGGCGGACCTCCGTGGGTGACTGTACCTCAAATTCTTTACTCAGCCGGGCCAGGATCTGTTGTACATTAGCTTTCTCCGTAGCTGGCCACGACCGCACCTCCTCTGCAGCGGGACCCTCAAGTTGTCCTAGCAGCAACTGCACCTGCTGAGTGGGAGAGAGTGAGACAAGTTCAAGGGTGCGGGAAATTTTTTCCTTGAAATCAGCCAACGTGTGGGGTTCCCCTTTATAACTAGGAAGATTGTTGGGCCCAATGAAGAACGGGACCGCTGCGGTAGCCATAGCAACGGGAGCCGCGGGAAGTCTTCGCCGGGCCATCGGCGGACTGCCGGACCCGTCAGAGTCACTGTGATGGCCGGTGGACATGATGAGGGGTTCTGGTGTAAGGCGTCTGGAAGAGAGCAGAGGTGAGGAGAGCTTGCGGGAACAGCAGGCACCGATAGGCAGGGTGTCCGGGACCGGAGAGGGATAGGGCGGAAGTCAGCACCAACACTTCCGGCGGTCCGGGCACAATCTCCTTCCCTCCTGCAACAGAGGCTTGGATACTGCAGGGCCGGGGCGGAGCTTGAGTGGAGCGCGCGCTCGCGCGCGAAGACAGTGCGTCACAAGCTGACTTGACCCCTTAGCAGGCCGCAGCGCGGCAATAGCAGAGTCTCTGAGGATGATGAGGGGTAGCAGTACAGTTCTGGGGACACTGACAGTTGGCACAACACAGTCTGTATCCTGTTCGTGACGCCAAATGCGATGCCCTGGCCCCTGGGGGCCACTTCCGCAGTGCTGGTGTTATGAGCGGGCAATGACCGGTGCAGCTGCCGGGGTTATACTTGTCACGGTATAGGCCTGAGGGCAGCACAGCTGTAGGGCCGGTCTGTGGAATCTGCGGGTGATGATGGGCATGCGATTCTTCGCTGCACTTAGTCAGGGCACCAGTTAGTGGACACCAATGCCAGGGTTCAGTAACAGCGGTTTTATTATAGATGAAGTAACTAGTAGCAACAGTTCTGTCCGGATGCAACCGGGTATATAGCAGGCTTTGACAAATAAAGCAGGAGTGGTGCTGCATAGGCTGTGAGAATACGTGCCGGATGATGGGAGTGGGAGTATGAGAGAAATAGCGTTGCTGGGTGGATTAGCTTGAGAATAATACTTGCTGTGAATCCTTGCAGCGATGAGGAGAGATATCGGAATGACACCCAGATGAGAGAGAAGAATCCGGTCACTTGAGCAGGCAGATACAGCCGAAGACTTGAATATAGCAGAGCATCTGATCCACACTTCTAGTGGTGAAGTGGGAGCTGCAGAGAAGAAGCCCAACTCCTCTGAGGCAGGAGAGGGACGACACACATCCTCCTTGCTTGGAAGCAGGGGGAAGACTAACTTGTTAGGAGGAAGTGGGAGGTCACATGGTTGCTCCTGGCCAGAACTAGTCGGCCATTGGAGGAACCATGGTTACAGGTCACGTGATCAACAGCCTTGCATACCACTGTACACTGTAATAATATACAGGAATACATGACAATACACATGAAAATGCACATTACTAGAGAATACTAGGGGAAAACCAGCAGCAGTTGCAGTGCAAACACTTACCAGAACAGGCATTGACACAGCAAGAGAAATGGCCATAATAGGAGTAGTAGTCTGCATGTTCTGGGACACTGCAACTATATCCATGATTTCCACATAGCCTTAGGGCTTTATCCAACTTCAGCAGCCACCGCTAATCAAATGCCGAAAGTTCGGGTTCGGATCGAGTCGAGCATGCTCCAGGTTCGCTCATGTCTAGATGTTACACATAATAGGCCGACACAGGTGTATACAGGAAAATTATACACTGCCTGCCTGTCGCTGATGCCTAGTAGTCTGTGCACTGTATGAATATAAGTGTATGCTGTAGCCCTAACAAAGGGTATACGGGTCTTGCCTGTCTAAAATGTCTGACAATCCTCACTGTCCCAATTAGACAATGCAACATTTAGACAGTAGGAGCAACTAAACCCAGTGCAGGACCTTTAGAAGACACACCAGCTGCCTGTCTGTCTGAATAAAGCAGCTGCTGTCCTGGTAGCTGGCCGATTCTTTCTATATATGAACAGAATATACTGTGCTGTGCTAAAACCTATTTCTCCCTGCTACACACACTCTACCTCTCTAGGTCCAACATGACATCTGATGGCGAGCAGGAAGTCCCAAGTTTTTGTACTTTGGAGGTCACATGACTAAGCCAGCCAATGAATGTAGACTGTTCTCGCGATGCCAGCGTGCTCCCAGGGCCTCTCACCCCCCACATAGTTATTGGTCCAAAAAAGGCGCCAGGGAAGGTGGGAGGGGAATCAAATTTTTACTGTGTATTTAGTAGGATGCTCGATCGAAAATGAGTATTTCAAATAGTGTAGTATTCGATCAAACATCTATTCGATCGAGTATTACTCACTCATCTCTAGTTATTATCTATTCAGTCTCCTTCCCCCAGGTCTCAGCTGCCACTTTCTGCTGAATACATAAAAATCTGTGTGTGAGCTTTCCTCTCTGTCTCCCCCTCCAACCCCCATTACCACCAACACCACCACCACTTCTGAAACAGCTGATGTAAACAAGTCCTTCACTGTCTTTATCTGCAACATTGTAGCCTCTGGAATTTCTGACATTTAATTGACAATGCTTTGAAAGGATTATCCAGCGCTACAAAAACATGGCCACTTTTTCCCTCTCTTGTCTCCTGATTGGGTGGGGTCCATTAAAGTAAATGGAGCTTAATTGCAAATCACATCTGAACTGGAGACAAGAGAAGGGGAAAAGTGGCCATGTTTTTGTAGCACTGGATAACCCCTTTAACGGTCGTTATTTGGGAACAAAATGACAGATTTCCAAAAAATGTCAAAAAACAACAACAACAAAAACGACAGTGTTGGAACATGTCCTTATTAATAATAATTGTCAAATAAAATAACATTTTCTAATTTTTTCCAAATTATGGATATTTGATTTGTAAAATGAAAATGTAAAAACTCCAACAGAAATATTCATCTCAATTCTCCTTTTTGCATTTTCTTTCGGATTTTCCTCAATATTTGTCTTTTTTTTTTTTATAAATTGTTTATTTTCAAAGTTTTTCAAAACAGAATACATAAACAAACATACATTGGAGGCATGAAAGACTTCCGGTTACATAGACTTCAGGGCCAACACCATAAAACAAGTTACACATAATCACGATCAGAAAACGTCACTTTTTCCTCAATATTTGTCTTAAGGAACAATTACTTCTGGGAGTCTTTACTTAGATATTACATTAGAAACACAATTAAACTACAGAAAACCGAGGTGCAAATGTTTATTTTTCAAGTGTGATTTAAAATAAATGTCGCCTTATCATCTACAGGAGGACCGGCATTGATGGAAAGAATGAATTCTCCAAAACCTCAGATGTTTATCTCAATCTCATTTACATATTAACCTCTATGGTATACCCGTCATGCGGCCGTTAAGAGTAAACAGAGAGGGCTCCCGGCGTGAGCCCTCTCTGCAGCGCGCGGTCCCCAGTTGCTAAGTGCAGCCAGGGACCGCGTGTATTAGCCGGCGCGGCCGACCGCCGCGGCCGGCTAATTAACTATTCAAATGCCGCTGTCAAAGCTGACAGCTGCATTTGAATAGCAGCTGTGCCCCCTCTCCCTGGTGTCCAGTGGGGGATCTCCCCCCCGCGATGCGATCGCGGAGGGGAGATCCGTTCTAATGAGCCGGCCGGTGCTCAGCGTTGCTCCGACGCTGATCCCGGCTCGGCAATCTATTCAGATGGTCTGCAGCAGACCATTATAATAGAGCACCGATCTGATGGATCATTGCTCTATTATATACACAGGATTGATCTCAATGGGAGATCAGTACTGTGTATATAGAAGTCCCCCAGGGGGCTTCATATTACTGTAAGGGAAAGTTAAAAAAAAGTGTTTTATTAATAAAAAATCCCCTCCACTAATAAAAGTCTGAATCACCCCCCTTTTCCCATTTTACAAATAAAAATAAATAAATAAATAAACATGTTTTTTATCACCGCGTGCGTAATCGCCTGAACTATTAATTAATCACATTCCTGACCTCGCACGGTAAACGGTGTAAGCGCAAAAAAATCCCAAATTGAAAAATTGCGCATTGCACAAAAAATGACACCTGACACAGCCCCATAGACCAAAGGATAAAAGTGCTATAAGCCTGGGAATAAAGCGATTTTAAGGAACGTATATTTGTTAACAATGGTTTTAATTTTTTACAGGCCATCAGATACAATATAAGTTATACATGTTATATATCATAGTAATCGTAATGACTTGAGGAACATATATAACAACTAAGTTTTTCCATAGGAAACACGTCGTAAAAATGAAGCCCCCCCCCAAAGAAAAATAATTGCGTTTTTTTTTTTCAATTTCACTGCGCATATAATTTTTTTCTGGTTTCGCAGCATATTTTATGGAAAAATTCAGCCTGTCATTGCGAAGTACAATTAGTGATGCAAAAAATAAGGGCTCATGTGGGTCTGTAGGTGTAAAATGCAAGTGCTATGGCCTTTTAAGCACATGGAGGAAAAAACGAAAACGCAAAAATGAAAGTTAGCACGGTCCTTAAAGGGTTAAAGAAACAAAAAGGACATCATCCAGTATTGTTACTAGCTCAGACGTTTTATCTGCTATAATTTGTTGCTGAAGAAAAAAAGCTACAGAAGCTTCTGAGCTGAATGTTTCCAAAACGATAACTAAAGGCCCTATTCCACGGAACGATTATCCGCTGTTACAGGCGATAATTGTCCCGTGGAATAGGAAGCAACGATCAGCTGACATTGTTCATGTCGGCTGATCGTTGAGGTCGTTTGTCTTTCAACATGTTGAAAGACAAACGACTTATATAGCAACAATCTGCTGCTGCCGCACCGTGGAATAGGAGCGGTGGCAGCAGACCGCCGCTATATCCTATGGGCTGCACGGATGATCAGCATGATATTGCCTTAAGGGGCCCATTACACAGAGTGATTGTCTGCCCGATCAAGCCGACTTGGCATATTATCACTCTGTGTAATAACAGCTGCAGGACAACAGGGGAGAACAGGTAAGTATAAGCCTTATTATTATTCATGAGAAAGGCACGTTCTGCACGCATATCACTTACCATCTTATACGGCCCTAAGGGTTTCGTTTTTTTTTTCATGATAACAAAACTCTTCTCATATGCAAAACATATGTCAATAGCTTCCTATCCTGATATCGGCCCAGGGATAAGCTGTTGTTTAGCCCCTGGAAATTAGCTGCTCTGTAGCAGCATCTGGTCCATACATTGCATAGTATTATGAAACTAATGCAGTTTTACAGTATGGCCATTCAAAGTTACTCCTGGGTTGGCTACCCTATTTCTAGAGTGAAAGATGGAATCCTAAGGCAATGGCCACTCACTTTTGTTGGCTAAGGACTTATGGAGAGTTCAAGAAACCTTGAACATACAATGGCCGATTATGAACCTTTTGCCTGGCGAAACATGAAAATAATAACTTTTTTTTATATAAAGCATCCCTTAATGTCACATTAGACATTGATTTATAGAGTAGCAACCTATGGTTGGCATTAGGGTATCTTTCTTCTGAAGGAGAGCTAATTTGCATATTTGTTCCGTCCATAGGATGGTGACTGTACACTCTATAGATCCCTTCATAAAAACCAAAACAGATGACTACTCCCTGTTCTCCATCAGTAATATCAACAAGGATCTTACAAGGCCCATAAGGACTTATCGAGGTCTACAGGGATCTTGCAAGTTTCACATTGACCGTATTGTAGATAATTCTTATTTTAACAAATGAATCCATGACCAACCCTGTATTTGATTCTCTGAAGAACTTTCCTTAATGTTTGCCTGATTTCCTTTGTTCTGAGGAAATATATAACAGGATTGGCCATATGGGGGACAACAGAGTAAAGGAACAGGATGAGGGCATGGACATCTGGCCTAATAATTATTACAGAACTGAGAGAGATGGTGTAGAGGAAAACTCGGGGTACATAATACAAGGCCACCACCAGCAGATGGGTTGTGCAGGTGTAGAAGAGTTTGTGCCAATTTTCAGAGCGAGATGATGATGAAATCTCCACTACGATCAAGACGTAGGAAAGAACAATGATCCCTAAAGGTGCAAGGAGCACCACCATAGCAAACACAAAGGCCACTTTCCTTATGAAGGTGACATCTGTACATGCTGTTGCCAAGACTGCCGTATGGGTACAAAATAAAGTGTTTATCTTGGTGGATGAGCTACACAAAACAATGTTGGAAGCCTGAATAGTGAGAGTTGCATTTGTAGATGTGGCTGCAAAAATCCAGAAGAAGGAGCAAATGATGATCGTTCTCCTGTTGGTCATAATCAAGTTGTATCTCAGAGGCTGGGATATAGCAACATAGCGATCCACGGCCATGAACATCAGCAGGTAGGAATCAACACTTCCAAGGTAATGGATCCAGAACATTTGGAAGATACAGACTTTGAAGTTAATAGAAGACGACCCAAACCAGTATCGGGCAATGAGTTTCGGTAAAGTAACCGTATCAAATAAAAGATCAGAGGTGGCAAGGTTTGCTATAACCAGATACATGGGTTGATGTAGATAAGTATTTAAGGCGACCAGACAAATGACACTGCCATTGGCGGTAAGGGAGAAGATGTAAACCAAAAACATCACAGTGGACACAAGGCTGTAAATGTTCTCAGGAATTCCTGGAAATCCCACTAAAATAACTTCTGAAATTTCAGTCTCATTTCCCATTTTCTGGCTCTAAAACACCACCTAGAAAACATGCACAAGACTATACATAGATTAGCATTGATTAGTATTCCGTCCTACAATATGTCTTCTGCCTTAAAGAATAAAGGGTAAAACATGAGGCATGTGGCTTCAAGAACTTTAAATGTTGGGTCAGAAATGAGATCTGACATCTTAAATAAAATAAATAAGTTTAGGTTCAAATTTTAGTTTTCAGAATTTAGATATTAACCACTGTTCACATTGCTGTACGAGGACTTGTTTCTTGTTGTCTTATTATAGGCACCGTTTATTTTACCATATATTGTTTCAAAAAATTATTTCCCATTCCTATGTTCCCACAATTGGATTTTGTGGTCACAAATGATGATCAAGAATAGAGATGAGCGAACCGGGTTCGGGTTCGAGTCCAGCCGAACCCGAACGATCGGCATTTGATTAGCTGGGGCTGCTGAAGTTGGATAAAGCTCTAAGGTTGTCTGGAAAACATGGATACAGCCAATGACTATATCCAAATTTTATCACATAGCCTTAGGGCTTTATCCAACTTCAGCAGCCACCGCTAATCAAATGCCGATCGTTCAGGTTCGGATGGACTCGAACCCGAACCCGGTTTGCTCATCTCTAATCAAGAACATTATTTGCAGCTGTCATTACTTTTAGGGAAAGACGGTGGCAACATGGACTAATAATGTGTTCTATTAGTCTTGTTTCTCACATGGCAGTGTTTTAGCCAAGTCCAGAAGTGGACCCAGTAGGAAACAGAACTATACTGTAAGCCCTTCCTTTATATTTCCCTTTCCGTTTTAATCCACTTCTAGCTTTAGCACAAAAACTGCCGTGTGTGAAATCAGCCTCAAAGTTTAGGGAACAGCGACTATGTCCTTCTGTGGTTCTGTAAACAAAAAAATAAGAGTTATGGCCCTCGGACTAGCTATGTACGCTATATGATGTTATTAAACAGATTCCTTCCAGAGTAAAATAAAAAAAAAATGTCTGCCTTACAGAAGACAAGGAAGAAAACTGAGAACTGGCTGTGAAGAAAAGAAGCTAAAGGGTTAATCCCTCAGTGATCGGGGATGGGGATGTCTCTGCTTTCCTTTCAGATTTACAACTTTCTACCTGGACTTTAGTATCAGACATTGAGCTGGTAACAGGGTGTAATATGGAGGAGTGTATGACCCTGTATATAATATATATATCATCTGTCTGTATCTTATTACTCACGGTGAATATGAAGAAGACGTCTCAGCAGATCCCCCGGCCGTCTGCTGATCACAGTCTCTGTACAATATATAGTATGTGTCGTCCTATGGGGAACGTCCCCGGTGGCTGCAGACATCACGCCACAAACTTTGCTGATGAGACGTCTCAGGAGTTTTATTAAAACTCTGGAAAATTCAAAATGTTCTCATATTAGCAAATAGTTACATATTGTCCGTGGAAAAAAAAATCAGTTTACTGTATATCCAGCTTTACTGGACCTACGTGCCTGCCACTGTAGATCAGCTTGTACACACTGCCTAAGCCAGGCTCTACTAGTAGAGTGCAGATTTAACTGACCAATGCTAATCTAAGGATTGCTTAGAAATGTCTTCTATGAAAATTTAACTCCTTCCCGACTGCCAAATTTTGTGGGCTTAAGTTTCCTTCCTCTACAACTTCTAAACTCATAGTCATTTTTAAACTTAAAGCGACTCTGTACCCACAATCTGACCCCCCCCCCCAAACCACTTGTACCTTCGGATAGCTTTTAATCCATCAGGAGCTCCTGATGAAGAGAGCGAAACGTGCGTCGGGCTTGTGGGCCAGACGGGGGTAAGATCTCAGTGTGTGTGCGGTGCCTGGACGCTGGAGTGTGGTCACATATGAACTGCAATTGTATATGGCGTTTTCCTTCTGGCGCTCCTCTGTTAGTTGGTGGCCAGCTGAGGAATTACGTACCTGTTTTCCTCTATAGATTATATAGTACTGGTTTAGCTGTCCACTTCTATGTTGGGGTGTTCTAGTTCAACATCATTGCCTGTACTTTACTATTAGTGACCACCAGATGGCAGCGTTGTAATTGGCACATATTACACTATAGCACTTTAGCATATTTATATATATATATTTGGTTGGTTCTCCCCCTCTGGCCTTAGTGTTATCTGTGTCATTCCCCATGGTAATTTTGAGTTTTTAATATTATGTATATGATGTATATGGTAATAAAGGATTTGTTATACTTCTAGATTATTTGTGCAATTTCTTTGGTTGTGTGTATAGGTTTGGTTGCACAGTAGATTTATTTAGGCAGGACTTTGTTTTGGGTTGTTTCTCTTTAATATTACCAACGGAAAGAACAGCACCATCACGGGTAAGCCGGTGCCGCAGTCCGTTTTTTGAACCTCGGCCTGGTTCCCGTGTAGGGTGCCGATCTATCCACGGGTACCGGGCTGGGGCTGAAGCACAGGACGCGGCTCCATTAGAATCAATGGAGTCGCGTAATGGATGGGGGTGGGCCGGCCCGCCTCCTGTGCTTCAGTCCCAGCCCGGTACCCAAGGATAGAATGGCACCGTACACGGGAACAGGGCCGAGGTTCAAAAAACAGACCACGGCATCGGCTTCCTCGTGACAGCGCCGTTCTATCCGTGGGTCATATTAAAGAGGATGTACCTGTTGGTACATTCTCTTTAAGGTCAACACACACATTTTCCATTGAAGTCAGGTCTGGGCTCTGGCTAAGCCATTCCAAAACATTGATCTTCTTCTGGTTCTTATGTTGATGTTGCAGTGATGCTTTGGGCAATTGGGTAAACTCCTGTTCATCTTCATCTTTTTAGCAGAAGCCTCAAGGTTTTGTGCCAAAATTACTCTTTACAATTTACGCTACCTTGACTAAAGCCCCAGTTCCTGCTTCAGCCCCAGAGCATAATGCTGCCTCCAACATGCATCACTGTGGGCTTGGTCTCATCAGACCAGAACACGATTTCCCGCATGCTTCTTGCACATTTTTGGCAAATCATAGACAGAGTTTTAGTTAAAGACTCCATAGCCCAGACATATGGGGAATATGGGAGATTGTTTTCACATGTAACACACAACCAGGACTTGCTAAATATCACTACACCTCCTGAATGTTGCAGTAGTCCTGGACCAATTTTCTTCTTGTCTTTTCATCAATTTTTGACAGACATAAAGCCCAAATTTTATTCACTTTTTGATGAATGTCTTCACTGTGTTCCTTGGTATATCTAATGTAATGGAAAGTGAGGAACCTTCAGCGCCCCAACTATTGCAAAACTACAATTCCCATCATGCCTGGGCAGCTGAAGCCAAGCTTGGGCTTTCCAGGCATGGTGGAAATTGTAGTTTTGAAAGAGCTGGAGGGCCAAAGTTTCCCTGTCCCTGACATATGGGGTTAGTCAGAATCCCTTGAAATGATGGCCGCCGTATACTAACTATAGTGTAAATGTGATTTGGTAAATTGAAGATTACTACATGTCATGAGATTATGACAACCCTCTTTAAGAAATGTATCTTTAGTCTTACTAACAATACATTTAGAATAAATGACAATTGCATATATTTACAATATTTCCTAACTGTGGATATTTGATTTGTAAAATGAAATTATAAAAAATCCAAAAGAAATATTCATGTCAATTCTCCTGTTTGCATTTTCTTTCAGATTTTCCTCAAGATTTGTGAGAAGGAACAATTACTTCTGGGAGTCTCTATTTAGATATTACATTATAAACACAATGAAACTACTGAAAAACTACCCAGGTGCCTAAGTGGGACACCACACTAATCTTTTTGAGTGTCACAACTTAGAATTTGACAATACAGGAGGAAAACTGAGCCTTATACAAGAACTACACAGATGATATATGGTCTGCAAGAATCTTACAAAGCCTACTTGGATCCTGCAAAATTTACATTGAGCATAAACAGTGTGCATAGACTTTTGTGGTCTATAAGAATCTGACACAGTTAGTATGGAGCTTGCATGTTCTACATGGAACCTTTAAGGTCTACAGAGACCCTAAAAGGTCAACATGGAGCGTAAAAACCTCTTTGGATTTTACATAGTCTGCATGGATCTTTAAGGCCTACATGGATTTTACAAGGTGTAGAGTATATTAATTCTTTAAGGTATACATGGAGTTTTTATGGTCATTACAAGGCTACATTGACTTCACAAGGTCTGCATGGACTTTACCCTATCTACAAGGATCTTACAAGACTTATCAATATTAACCCCTTAGGGACCAAGCCTATTTGGGCCTTAATGACCAGGCTCATTTTTCAAAATCTGACCTGTCTCACTTTATGCGCTTATAGCTCAGTGATGCTTTAACGTATGCTAGCGATTCTGAGATTGTTTTTTCGTAACATATGGTACTTTATGTTAGTGGCAAAATTTGGTCACAGTCTTGTGTTTTTTTTGTGAAAAACATCAACATATCATGAAAAATTTGCACTTTATGAACTTTGAAATTCTTTGCTTTTAAAAAAAGAAAGTCACATGACAAAAATTAGTTAGTAAGTCACATTATGAATATATCCTCTTTATTCTGCCTTCATTTCGTAAACATATTTCACTTTTTTAGGGTGTTACGGGGCTTAGAAATGTATCAGCAAATTATGAAATTTTTATGAAATTTCCAAAACTGATTTTTTTTTAGGCACCAGTTCTTTTTTTAAGTTGATTAAGGAGGCTTGTATATTGTAAACCCCCATAAGTGACCCCATTTTGGAAACTAGACACCTTAAAGAATTAATCTAGGGGTATAATGAGTATTTTAACTCTACAGGGGCTGGAGGAAAGTATTCACAATTAGGCCGGAAAAAAATGGAAAATAGAAATTTTCCAATAATATATTTGTTAAGATTAAAGTATCTCATTTTCATAAGCAACATGAGAGAAAATGCACCCCAAATTTTGTAACGCAGGTTCTCCTGTGTACAATGATACCCGATATGTGGGCGTTAACCACACAGCGGGGCTCAGAAGGGAAGGAGCGACAATTAGCATTTCCAGTTCAGATTTTGCTGAAGAATTTTCTGAGCGCCAGGTGCGTTTGCAGCCCCCCTGTAGTGTCAGCAGAATAGAACCCCCGCAAAAGTCACCCCATTTTGGAAAGTACACCCCTCAAAGAATACATCTTGGGGTGTGGTGACCATTTTGACCCCATAGGTATTAGAGGAAAGTATTCAAAAGAAGACGGTAAAAATGAAAAAATAGAATTTTCCCAATTATATGTTTGTTTAGTTTGAAATTTCTCAATTTCACGAGGAACAGGGGAGAAAACTCACCCCAATATATATAACGCAGGTTCTCTTGAGTATAACGGCACCCCATACGTGGGCATAAATCACTGTAAGGGCACACAACGGGGCTCAGAATGGAAGGAGCGCCAATTAGCATTATCAGTGCAGATTTTTCTGAAGAAGTTTCTGAGCGCCAGGTTCGTTTGCAGAGCCCCTGTAGTGTCAGCAGAATAACCCCCCCCCCAAAAGTCACCCCATTTAGGAAAGTACACCCCCAAAGAATTCATCTTGGGGTGTGGTGACCATTTTGACCCCACAGGTATTGGAGGAAAGTATTCAAAAGAAGACAGTAAAAATGAAAAAAAAAATAGAATTTTCCCAATAATATGTTCCTTTAGTTTGAAATTTCTCAATTTCACGAGGAACAGGGGAAAAAAATCACCCCAATATATGTAACGCAGGTTCTCCTGAGTAAAACGGTACCCAATATGTGGGCATAAACCACTGTTTGGGCACACAGCAGGCCTCAGAAGGAAGGGAGCGCCAATTAGCATTTTCAGTGCATGATTTTTCTGAAGAAGTTTCTAAGCGCCAAGTGCGTTTGCAGCGCCCCTGTAGTGTCAGCAGAATAACCCCCCCCCCCCCAAAAGTCACCCCATTTAGGAAAGTACACCCCTCAAAGAATTCATCTTGGGGTGTGGTGACCATTTTGACCCCACAGGTATGGGAGGAAAGTACACACAGCAGGGCTCAGAAGGGAAGGAGTGTCATTTTAGTTACAGGCAATATGTGGGTGTTTACTGGCTATCTGCAGGCCTGTATTTAGAGTTCATGCTGCCCTAGGCACTTTGCACGCAGAGGCGCCCCCCCCCCCCCCCCCCCCCGTTACTGTACATGCATGGTATACACCCTGGCACTTGGGTGCCGCTCTGCTTGATGCCTGCTGTTCTCATCAAACAGACGTGATGGAGGAAGGAAGGAGGCCGGGGACGTCTTAGTTTGGGGACTGGTTCTGTCCAGTGTTGGACTGGGGTACCTGGAGCCCACCAATATAGAACCAGTGAGACACAACATGCTGACCCGCTCCTTTCCTGAATTCATCTGTATCTGTGACAAATCTCAGAACACCCTCCATTTATACAGCTCTCAGGGTATGCTGGGAGTTGTAGTCTCTGAGAGGACAACCCTGTAATAAATCACTGTGTGCAGAGGCTCCTGGTGGCTGCAATCTGTGGGTGACAACCATCAGCCCTGAAGGTCCAGTAATACATCTGTCTACAGCGGCAGCTATCAGAGGATTGTACTGCTGTACTACAACTACCAACATATCCTGAGGGCTGCAGACTGTCAGTACATGCTGGGAGTTGTAGTGCCTGCAGCTGTTGTAGTTGGGTCCTATACACTGGATGCTTTGTGGCATATAAGAATACATAGATCTGTGGGGGCTCAGTGCAGGGAAGTGACCCCAGAACAGCACTAATATGGGACATAACAAAAACATCTCCCCCTATCCCCTATTAGTGCTGTTCTGTGGTCACTTCCCTACACTGAGCCCCCACAGATCTATGTATACTTATATGCCACAAAGCATCCAGTGTATAATGCACCTAGGACCCAACTACAGCAGCTGCAGGCACTACAACTCCCAGCATATCCTGAGGGCTGCCGACTGTTCTGGGAGTTGTAGTGCCTGCAGCTGTTGTAGTTGGGTCCTGGAGGCGTTGTGAGAGATCAGAATACATAGATATGTGGGGGCTCAGTGCAGGGACGTGACCCCAGAACATCACTAATAGGGATACGGGTAGATGTTTTTGTTCTATCCCCTATTAGTGATGTTCTGCGGTCACTTCCCTGCACTGAGCCCCCACAGATCTCTGTATTCTGATCTCCCACAAAGCCTCCAGTGTATAATGCACCTAGGACCCAACTACAACAGCTGCAGGCACTACAACTCCGAACATTTACTGACAGTCTACAGCCCTCAGGATATGCTGGGAGTTGTAGTGCCTGCAGCTCTTGTAGTTGGGTCCTAGTTTGAAAGTTTGGGCTAGTGTACTGTAGTGACCGCAGGGATGTGTCAGTACACTACCGCAAACCATACACTGACCCATTGAGACCCCAATGGTGCACAGGCTCTGCACAGTATAGAAGTGATTACAGTGCAGTTACTAATGACTCACAGGTGACGTCTTCTCGAATTGCCGTCGCTAACTTTTTGCTTTCTTCTCCATCTGGCGCAGCATCATGAAGACTTCTCCGACGACAACTCGTCTGCAGTGTGGGCAGCTGGGGGTGACTGGGGAAGGGAGGCAGCTGGGGGTGACTGGGGAAGGGAGGCAGCTGGGGGTGACTGGGGAAGGGAGGCAGCTGGGGGGGGGACTGAGGAAGGGAGGCAGCTGGGGGTGACTGGGGAAGAGAGGCAGCTGGGGGTGACTGGGGAAGGGAGGCAGCTGGGGGTGACTGGGGAAGGGAGGCAGCTGGGGGAAAGGGAGAGCAGCTGGGGGGCAGGGGAGCAGCAGGGAGGGGCAGCTAGGGTGGCAGGGGAGAAGCTGGGGTTCAGGGGGGCTGGGGCTCACGGGAGAAGCTGGGGTTCAGGGGGAGAGGCTGGGGGTCAGGGGGAGAGGTTGGGGGCAGGGGAGAAGCTTGGATTCAGGGGGAGAGGCTGGGGGCAGGGGGAGAGGCTGGGGGTGGGAGGGAGAAGCTGGGGGTCAGGGGGAGGGGCTGGGAGGCAGGGGGAGCAGCTGAGAATGCAGGGGGGAGAGGCTGGGGGCAGGGGAGAGGCTGGGGGGCAGGGGGAGAGGCTGGGGGCAGGGGAGACGCTGGGGGGCAGGGGAGAGGCTGAGGGTTAGGGGGAGAGGCTGAGGGGGCAGGGGAGAGGCTGGGGGGCAGCGGAGAGGCTGGGGGTTAGGGGGAGAGTCTGGGGGAGTAGGGGAGAGTCTGGGGGGGGGGGGGTAGGGGAGAGTCTGGGGGCAGGGGAGAGGCTGGGGGGGAGGGGAAAAGCTGAGGGTTAGGGGGAGAGGCTGGGGGTCAGGGGGAGAGGCTGGGGGGTCAGGGGAGAGGCTGAGAATGCAGGGGGGAGAGGCTGGGGACCAGGGGAGAGGCTGGGGGGCAGGGGGAGAGGCTGGGGGGCAGGGGAGAGGCTGAGGGTTAGGGGGAGAGGCTGAGGGTTAGGGGGAGAGGCTGGGGGGCAGGGGAGAGGCTGGGGGTAGGGGAAGAGGCTGAGGGTTAGGTGGAGAGGCTGGAGGGGCAGGGGAGAGGCTGGGGGGGGGCAGGGGAGAGGCTGAGGGTTAGGTGGAGAGGCTGGGGGGGCAGGGGAGACGCTGGGGTCAGGGGAGACACTGGGGGGCAGGGGAGAGGCTGAGGGTTAGGGGGAGAGGCTGAGGGTTAGGGGGAGAGGCTGAGGGTTAGGGGGAGAGGCTGGGGGGCAGGGGAGAGGCTTGGGGGGCAGGGGTGAGGCTGGGGGTTAGGGGGACAGTCTGGGGGGGTAGGGGAGAGGCTGGGGGCAGGGGAGAGGCTGGGTGGCAGGGGAGAGGCTGGGGGGTGCAGGGGAGAGGCTGGGGGTGCAGGGGAGAGGCTGGGGGAGCAGGGGAGAGGCTGAGGGTTAGAGGAGAGGCTGAGAATGCAGAGGGGAGAGGCTGGGGACCAGGGAGAGGCTGGGGGGCAGGGGGAGAGGCTGGGGACAAGGGGAGAGGCTGAGGGTTAGGTGGAGAGGCTGGGGGGCAGGGGAGAGGCTGGGGGTAGGGGGAGAGGCTGAGGGTTGGGTGGAGAGGCTGGGGGCAGGGGAGAGGCTGGGGGGGCAGGGGAGAAGCTGGGAGGGGCAGGAAAGAGGCTGGGGGTGCAGGGGAGAGGCTGGGGTGGCAGGGGAGAGGCTGAGGGTTAGGGCAGAGGCTGAGAATGCAGGGGGGAGAGGCTGGGGACCAGGGGAGAGGCTGGGGGGCAGGGGGAGAGGCTGGGGGGCAGGGGAGAGGCTGGGGGGGGGGGCAGGGGGAGAGGCTGGGGGGCAGGGGAGAGGCTGGGGGGGGGGCAGGGGGAGAGGCCAGGAGCAGGATGGGCAGGCAGGCTGTTCCCCCCCCCCCCCAAATGCAGGTCTGGGTCCGGGGTGAGCTTCCCACCTCTCAATGCAGGTCAGGGGTCCGCAGGTCACCGTGGCGAGCTTCCAGCACACACAGTCTGACAAAGGCCGGAAGCTCACAGCTGCAGCCCCGCGGTCGCGGATCTTCTCTCCTGCTCGGCGATGACGTCACATCATGTGAGCGCCGCCGAGAAGGAGAGAAGAACCGGGATCGCAGGGCTGCAGCTGTGAGCTTCCGGCCTCTGTCAGACTGTGTGCCGGAAGCTCACCCCCTGCCTTGCACCCCGGAGCTGCATGGGGGGAGGGAACCAGCCTGCCTGCCCATCCTGCTACTGGCCGCTCCGTCTCCACCCCCCCCACCCCCCCGGCGCGGACTAGGCACCCGTGGGCCGGTGCCTACGGAGGAGGCACCGGATCACGGGTGCCTAGTGGCAAATTTGGCCCTGGCTATCTGGGGTGGTAATGGAAAATCTCAGGGTGTTTACTGGCTATCTGAGGTGACGACAGGCAATCTGGGGCGGTTATGGGCAATCTCGGGTGGTTACGAGCAGTCTGTGCCAATCTGGGTAGGTTACAGGCAATCTGGGAGTGTTTACTGGCTATATGGGGGGTACGGGCAATCTGGGGGTGTTTACTGGCTATATGGGGGGTACAGGCAATCTGGGGGTGTTTACTGGCTATTGGGGGTGGTTACGGGCAATCTGGGGGTGTTTACTGGCTATCTGGGGGTGTTCACTGGCTATCTGGGAGTGTTCACTGGCTATCTGGGGTGGTGATGAGCAATCTGGTGGTGTTCACTGGCTATCTGGGGTGGTGACGTGCAATCTGGGGTGTTCACTGGTGATCTGGGGTGGCGACCGGCAATCTGGGGTGGCTACGGGCTGTCTGCGATGGTTACGGGCTGTCTGGGGGGGTTACGGGCAATCTGGGGGGGTTACGGGCAATCTGGGTGGTTACAGGCAATCTGGGGAGGTGGCGGGCAATCTGGGGTGGTTACAGGTAATCTGGGGTGGTTACAGGTAATCTGGGGTGGTTACAGGTAATCTGGGGTGGTTACAGCTAATCCGGGGCAGCTTTTGACTTTGGTGACAGGGGTAAAAAAGTGCCGGCACCATTTGGAACAAGCGATCAGCGGTATATAGTATATACAGCTGATCGCTTGTACTGGGACCACACCGGGTGGTCCCCGATCATTGTCCCATGCTCTCTGCCACCTCCGGTGGTGGAGAGAATGGAGCTTTGATCATTTTTAGGAATCCATCACTGTGAACAGAGTCTGTACACAATGATGGCGGTGGCCATCTTGGATCCAAGATGGCCGCCCAGGGAGGGGAGGGTCAATGACCAGGTCACTAGGGTTAATTCTGGGGACAGGGGGGGACATGTTCTCATCTCCTCTCACTGTGGATTCACTGTGAGAAGAGATGAAAGCGTTCAGCTGGACTGACAATGCCCGTTACCGGTGGCCGCCGTTATACTGGTAATAACGGCGATCGCCGGTGAGGGGACTGGCCGGGACTGACCCCACATTCTACCCCAACCCCTCAGCTACCTCCAGTAGCTGAGAGGAGGGGGCTGCGAGCATTACTGGCGCCGCTGCACTATTCTGCGCCATCGCGATAAAGAGCTGATGGCAGCAGAATAGAGCCCATTAGTGATCGCCGTAAAAATCCGTATCGGCGGTCACTAATAACATAATACATGTATTCTCTGGGTCGCTACGGTTACGGCGATACCACATTTGTGTAGTTTTTTTTTAACTATTACCACTTTGGCGCAATAGAAACTATCCTCCAAGCAAAAACCCACAAAAATTGTCACCACATTGCAAGATCCATAGCGTTCCTATCTTTTGCGAGACAGATCTGGTTTTGGGCTTATTTTTTGCGGGAAGATCTGTAGTTTCTTTTGATACCAAGTTTTACATGTATATGACTTTTTGATCTCTTTTATAACGTATTTTCTAAAGCAGATTGATAAAATACTGCTATTCTGGTACTGTTTTTTTTGTTTTTTTTACAGCGTGTGTCGTGCGGTTTAATTATTGATAAAGTTTTATAGATTGGGTGGTTACGGACGTAACAATACCAAATAAGTATATGATTTGTGTTTTTGATCACTTTTATGTCAACTTTTATTGTGTATGGGGAATGTAATAAATTTTTATTATTGGGGGGGGCTGTGTTGTGTTTGGTGCACACTTTTTTACTTTTACACTAGTGTACATTACTGTACACTAGTGTAAAATACTTATATCACTGATACAATACACTGCAGTACTGCAATGTATTGTATCATGCCTCATGCTGACAGGCAATAGCCACGGCCACCCCTGTCAGCATGAGGCATCTCCATGCTGACCCCGGGGACCTTCATTAGGACCCCGGATTACCATGGAGACCACCAGGACACCGGACGGCGCCGCGGGACATCGCGATCGCGTAAGTGGCATTTATGGGGTTAATCCTCCGCTCCGGGCAGTTACAGGAGAGTGTCAGCGGTCACACTGACCGCTGATCACCCGCTCTGCTGCCGCCGCCGGGCGGTAATTTATTCCGATGCACCCGCTGTTAAAAGGCGTACGCATCGGAATAAAGCCCGGTCACTAAGGGGTTAACCTTACTTTCCATAATCCTTACGTTAACAAATGAACCTATGACCAACCCTGTATTGGATTGTCTGAAGAACTTTCCTTAATGTTTGCCTGATTTCCTTTGTTCTGAGGAAATATATAACAGGATTGGCCATATGGGGGGCAACAGAGTAAAGGAACAGGATGAGGGCATGGATATCTGGCCTAATAACTATTACAGAACTGAGAGAGATGGTGTAGAGGAAAACTCGAGGTACATAATACAAGGCCACCACCAGCAGATGGGTTGTGCAGGTGTAGAAGAGTTTGCGCCAATTTGTAGAGCGAGATGATGATGAAATTTCCCCTATGATCAAGACGTAGGAAAGCACAATGATCCCTAAAGATACAAGGAGCACCACCATGGCACAAACAAAGGCCACTTTCCTTATAAAGGTGACATCTGTACATGCTGTTGCCAAGACTGCCGTATGGGTACAAAATAAAGTGTTTATCTTGTTGGTGGATGAGCTACACAAAACAATGTCAGAAGTTTGAAAAGACATAGCTACATTTGAAGGTGTAGCTGTGAAAATCCAGAAGAAGGAGCAAATGATGATCGTTCTCCTGTTGGTCATAATCAAGTTGTATCTTAGAGGCTGGGATATAGCAACATAGCGATCCACGGCCATGAACATAAGCAGGCAGGCATCAACACTTCCAAGGTAATGGATCCAGAACATTTGGAAGAGGCACAACCTGAAGTTAATAGAAGACGACCCAAACCAGTATCGGGCAATGAGTTTCGGTAAAGTAACTGTATCAAATAAGAGATTAGAGGTGGCAAGGTTTGCTATAACCAGATACATGGGTTGATGAAGGTAAGTATTTAAGGCGACCAAGCATATGACACTGCCATTGGCGATAAGGGAGAACACGTAAACCAAAAACATCACAGTAGAGACAAGGTTATGTAAGTCTTCAGGGATTCCCGGAAATCCCACTAAAATAACTTCTGAAATTATAGTCTCATTTACCATTTTCTGTTTTATAAACCTTGTTAAAAAGCCCTAGAAAAAAATACACGAAAAAAGATAATGTCATGTTATGGTCACCAATATACATCAAGATTGAAAGGGTAAGGGTACACTTTGGACATGTTTCAAAATTTTGCCTTAAA
This sequence comes from Dendropsophus ebraccatus, assembly GCF_027789765.1. Taxonomy (NCBI): domain Eukaryota; kingdom Metazoa; phylum Chordata; class Amphibia; order Anura; family Hylidae; genus Dendropsophus; species Dendropsophus ebraccatus. The sequence goes on along the minus strand of NC_091458.1, from coordinate 10,252,844 downwards.
ACAAAGTATTACATTTAACAATTGATTCGCAACATTATCAAATTGAAATGGTTTTGGGTTCAGTGTTTTATTCTTTATAATTTGTACATTAACCCTTTAGGGTTCAACTTTTTTTTTTTTTTTTTTTTTTGAAAGAAGACGAAGGAGATGAAGGAGAGGGTGAAAATTAAGAAAAAAAAGCACAAAACCTATGGAGACCTGAGAGGAAGTAAAAGAAGGAGTAAAAGAAAAATATTAATCACATAATCCATGGAGGAAGAAGAAGGGAAAAAAAAGGAAGAAAGAAGAAGAAACACCACCACAAAACACTTGGAGACCTAAGAGGCAAAATAAGAAGTAAGAGGGGGAAAATAACCACAAAACTCATTGAGCCCTAACAGGAAAGGAGGAGGAAGAAAAAGAGGAAGAAGAAGAGGATGAAGAGCCACAAAACCTATGGACCCCAAAGAGGAAGGAGAAGAGGGAGAAAAAAGAAGAAAAATAACCACAAAACCCAGGGAGCCTGAAAAGGAAGATGGAGGAAAAAAAGATAACTACCCATAAAACCAACGGTAATTTAAGAAGTAAAAGAAGGACAAGGGAAATAAGAACAAAACCCATGAACCCTGAAAAGGAAGAAGAAACCGGAGAAAAAAAACTACAAAACCCATGAACCAATGAGTGAACATTTGCATTGATTTTCTACTAACTTTGTAGTTAAACTGTTCTATTGTAAAATGTTTGGAAAAATGAGAGACTCATCCTTTCTGACGTTGGGCAAGAAGCCAACCATTTGGGAGCAGACCAAAACAGACCGGGAGAGCCTGCACCCAGGAACGGGACACCGTGGAGGGTGAGGGGTGCAGTAGCACCATCTGACTGTATTGTCTCCCCTAGACAAAATCTGATACACTGGGAGGAATTTGAACACAAAGTGCTACAACAACTATGGCACAATGTTATCTTTATAACATCTACCACACATAGACTATTCTAACTGATTTATGTACACGGACTAAGTAAACAAAAAATAGCAAAATCGGAATGGAAATATGCTGTATGAAGTGAATATAAACTAAAAGGACTGGCGGTAATAATGTGAGGGGATCCTGTCTAATGCATTAGCCACCAGCCATTTTAGTTTATAGTTATTTAATATGGCATATTTCCATTCCAATTTTGCTATTTTTTTGTTTAAAAAAAAAAACAGAAAGGAAAATATGTTTTAGTGCAAATTTCCAAACGCTTCACTCATCTGTAGCTAAAGGGTTAATCCCTCAGTGATCGGGGATGTCGCTGGTTTCCTTGCAGATTTACAACTTTCTACCTGGACTTTAGTATCAGACATTGAGCTGGTAATAGGGTGTAATATGGAGGAGTGTAGGACCCTGTATATAATATGTATATATAATTTGTCTGCATCTTATTACTCACAGTCAGTATGAAGAAGTCGTCTCAGCAGATCCCCCGGCCGTCTGCTGATCACAGTCTCTGTACAATATATATAGTATGTGTCGTCCTATGGGGATCGTCCCCGGTGGCTGCAGACATCACGCCACAAACTTTGCTGATGAGACGTCTCAGGAGTTTTATTAAAACTCTGGAAAATTCTGGAAAACACATAACCTGAGAAAAGTATATTTAGTTATAGATTATACAGTGAGAATAAGAGTTGAGAATATTGTGGCTTCCACCTTGCTTCATCAAAGGGCTCCCACGAAGAAGCAAGCGTGGTGAAACACGTTGGGGTCTAAGATGGAGGCTGTACTTTTCTCAACTTATATGCAAAATGTATTTTTTTTTTTGCTATTTGCATAGTTGCTACCATGTACTGTATATACAACTTTGTTTTTACTGCATGTGACCCAAGCTCTTGGCGCTTTTTGCAGTTATTGACATATGTGAATTAATATAATTGTTTGTACTGTATGTATACCTCCTCATTCTATGGAACTCTGTACATTTATATGACCCTTATTTGGACTCCTGGTTCCTGGTCTGGGGTTAAACATTGTCCAAGACATAACTTGAGGTAGAGGGTCTTGATAGCCCCAACTGGGTGATAGCCTGTAACTGTGCAGGAAAGTGAAGGAAGCTCAGATAGGGACCAAATAGACACAAAATAAGAACCAAAACCAAAGTCGGCAGCCAAAGTCTCAGTCAGGAGGTACAATCAGGGACATATTCAATTACTATACAAGAGTCAGATGTTAAAAAATGGAGGGGGAATATCAGGACCAGAACCAGGAAACAAGTAAATTAGACAAGTGGTCAGAGCACTATAGGTCCAATAAACAGGAGGGGAAATGCAAGTAAAGCACTAGGGGAAACAATCACAGGCATCTGTGTCCAGAAAGCGCCTGATTAAATCTGGCACCTCCCAAAAAACATGCATCCCCAGCTCTGAATGTGATTGGCCAGCATCCAAGATTCCTAAAAAATCCCAAGCTGCAATGGTCCATGAGTAATGTAGAAAAGAGGAGGATGTGATAGCTGTTAAAGTGCATCTAGGTAGGTTGCAATGTCTATTGTAAAGCCATAGCTGTCAGGCCTTGCTGGGAGTTATGGGTTTGCAATTAGTTGGGTCAAGGGTTAAAGAAACCTGGTCAACAGGCCGCAATACCACATTTGGGGGGCATCCAGACTTTTGGCTTTATTCTTTGATGATGGCAGGAATGGGATCTGCACAGATTTTACATGGACAAAGGCGGTGGCATGTAGTAATGCGCTTGGGGTCACTGTGGGCCGGTGTGGGTCCCAGTATTGTTCAATCTTGGTCTCATCAGACCATTACATGGTTTCCCACACGCTATTGAAAGACTTAATATAGATTTTACATTGGCCTAAAGGTTTTTATAGCCAGCCTTGGATGTATCTCATTCCACCCCACAACCCAGACATACGAAGAATACAGAAATTGTTGTCACATGCAGTACATAACCAGTACTTGCTATATATCCTTTCACCTCCTGTAATGCTGCTTTAGTCTATTGACACCCACCTGGACCAATTCTCTTCTTGTCTTTTCATTAATTTTGAAGGACGTCCAGTTAATCAAAATTTTGTCCACTTCTTGATGATCATCATCACTATGTTCTCCTGACTGATGCCTTTCAACAATTAAATCTTTTATATGTGTTGTAAGCTGGTTATGGACTATAGGGGAGATTTGTAAAAAGCTGTACCATGGTGTATGCCCCTTCTCCCTGATGTACGCTGCAGCGGGTGGTGGGGGGGAGGTGTCCGCAGCAAGGCCTCCTCCCACACCAGATTTACCATGATTTATGCCTACATGCAGGTTTAAATCATGCTCCTCTTAGTGAATCCGGCAGGGCATAAATATCCCCCTTCGTTTTTGCAGTAATATAAAACTATCATGAACACTTGGACAATCTATGGGGTTAGTCAGAATCTCTTTAAATTATGTCTGCCGTGTACTTACTACTGTGTTATATGAATGCAAATGTGATTGGCTAATTCAGAACATAACCACACCCCCAATTATAAAATGGTGTTCACACTTATGCAACCACATTATTTTAGTTTTGTTAGAGGTTTCCCCTCTAAATGGGTTTGCTTTGTTTTTCAATAGAATCATACAGATTATGGTCACATAATAAATCTGAACTAATCTGTCTTTTAATTTAATTAAAATTTTTACATAAAAAAAAAAACCTATCATTTAAACAGTAAATGTGGACTTTGTATATATAATAATTGAAAAACACATTTTACAATATTTCCCAAACTATGGATATTTGATTTGCAAAATGAAAATATAAAAACTCAAATAGAAATATTCATTTCAATTCTACTGTTTGCATTTTCTTTCGGATTTTTCTCAACAGGGAAAAATTATTTTTTGGGGGTCTCTTTTTATATATTGTATCGGAAACACAATGGAAGTACTGACAAAAGAGGCACAAATTCTTCTTTGAAAATATGATCTACAGTAAATGTCGTCTAGACATCTAGATGAGGACCGGCAATGATGGAAAGAATGAATACCCCAAAACATTTACATATGAAGAGAAAAGGACATCATCCAGTACTATTACTGGCTGAAATATTTTATTTGCTCTAATTATTAGCTGTATGACATAAAGGAGAGGTCCAGTGAGATGCAATGACATGCAATTTATTAAAAAGTTTTGGAGGAGTCTACAATTAGATTAGCATGTATCAGTTACTTTCCACAAGGGTAGATCCCTTAGAGATCACCTTATTCATAGTCACTATGAGCCGCCTCACAACAATACGTGGCTGGATCGTAACCCCTGCAAAATGTTTAGATGTGGAAAGGAATGTGTTGCATGCATGTATATTGACGGGACTAGGATATTTGTGCATAAGGTCATGGGCTACATTTTTAACCTTAAAATTTTGCCAACTCTAGCTCTAGAGCTGTAGTATTCTTGTGCTCCTGCACCTGTGCTATGGATTATGTTGGTAAGACCAGACATTTTGGGAGACATGTTGGTGATCACTAAGGTGACATTCAACATCACAGGCATACCACCATAGTCACTCATATTTCTTATAGTGGAGGTCATTCGTCTTTAAATCTAGAGGGGGTGACCAGCTGTCACTGGACCTTCCATGGTTTACAAGGTCAACAGAGATACTAAAAGTTCTAAGGTTAAAAAAGGTTAAAAGGTCTTTATGGACTTTACATGGCTCTTAAAAGGTCTATTTGGGTCTTAAAATGCCTTCATGAACCTTACAAGGAGAACAGTATTGTACAGTACATTGATCTTTCAAGGTCTATGTGAAGTCTTCAGTGTCAGCTCAGATGTTACAAGGCTATATGGACTTGACCTGCGTGAACTTTACAATTTCTACAAGGATCTTAAAACATCCATATAGACTTATCAAGGCCTATGGGGATCTTACAGGTTCTACCTTGACCTTACTGTACATAATCCTTATATATATTAACAAATTAGCCTATGAACAACCCTGTGTTTGATTCTCTGAAGAACCTTTATCAATGTTGTCCTGATTTCTTTAGTTCTGAGAAAATATATAACAGGATTGGCTATATGTGGGACAACAGAGTAATGAATAGAATTAGAGCATTAACGTCTGGCTTAATAATTATGACAGTAATGTTAGACACTGTAACCGGATGGGTTTATTTCAGATAGTTAAAGTGTCTTATTCATGTGATAGGAAGGAATGTAGTGTTTTCATGTCTTATTTGTATCTATCTATCTATCTATCTATCTATCTTAGCTGGCTGTGTAAGTGGGATTGGTTTGTATTTAGCTATGTGCATGGGAATAGGTAGATGTATTGTTATGTCAACTGTTCGGCCATAAACCTCCCCAGTAGTGTCAACATTGGAGGACACAGTTGTTGTTATTGTCCAAATGCATGTAGCTGTAATTGAACAACCACATTTTGCTTGATAAACATGTACAAAGCCTGGGAAACTTCCATTCATGGTCATCAGTGGTCTACATAGACATTTCTGGAAGCACATCACCCCCCACCCAAACTTACTATAAAGATCGGGGGTATGTAGCTTCTAGTCAGCCTCAGCTGGGACCATGGATGGAAGGTGCCCAGCACCCTGTCATCGAGCAAGATGGGTGTATATTAGTGCATAATATACAATGGGGCTCCCCATCTCATTGTGGAAGGAACAACCATGCATCTGTACCATCTGTAACTGCAGCTAAGTATTGTTTTCTGTAATAAATCTCTTATTTTTCTATTAATCTGTGTGGTTATAGCCTTCTCAGACTATTATCAAAAGCAACCGGTTACATAATGGTGTCAGAAGTGGGATAATAGTCCAGGAATTGCTATAACTATATAATAGAAGTATAATGTATGTGTTAGCTGAGATGTGTAGTTGTGGGGTAGATGACAAAGCGAGTCCAGTCCCCTGGTGGGTGTATAGTTCGCGACCCTGTGCACCCAGCACTCGAGATGGTGACACCATTTCAGCTGACAGACCCCAGTCGGCTGGTGGTGCCTTGTTATGTCTCTTGAATGGCGGAAGACCGCAGCAGATGTGGGATGGATCTGTCTGCTGGCGCGAATTGAGAGAGACATACAAGAAAAAGAAGTGAAGCAAGTGGGCTTCATGGATGTGGAGATTGTAGGGTGGGAGCAGCTCCTCACCAAGTTTTGGCCAATGAGTGGCCGCAGTGTGTTGGTTTATAGGTTTGAAGTAACTCATGGTAAGAGTTTGAGAGATGTGAAACCTGTAGTAATGTGTTTGCTAAGAGGATGAGTAGAAGTCGTGAGTTATTGGCCGGTAAGAATGGATGTTATTGTATTACCGGTATTGGAACGACGAATGTGTAGAAGGTAACAGTGTGATAGTGAAAAGCGTAACTTCCAGCCTTAAATGACGGCTTGTATATTTGTGTTGTAATGGTCCGTATATGACGTTGCATGTGTATTTGCACTGCAGAAAAGTTTTTCTATCTCTGTATCTAGGAGAGCAGAGTGAGCAGCAGCTTGTCAGGTAACAGTCTGTGTTCAGTCTCTGAAGCTGATCTATGGCTTATATTAGTAGCATGGAGTTGGTGGAGTTTTAAGTGTAAATATTACTAGATATTCACATTTGAAACTAATGAAGATCATGAATATATTGGCTAGAAAGATATCAGTTGGGGACTCTGTCATTTGAAGGAAAGTTGATGGCTATCTGGTGGTGAGATTTATAGACTTAATCTCTGTACAAAGTGTTGTCCTCTGTCCATTGTTTTAGTGTTTGTATTTTCTGTATGTGGACCAGTCAGATACAGTATAATCTGATGGAACATGAGGACTTCATGGGATTATTTAATCTATGATATAACTAATATGTCTGTGTTTTATCTGCAGGTTCTTGGAGTATTGCTATATATAGTATGTGTATAACCTGGGATGTAATGCATATCCTTTAACAATAATTTAAATCCACGTGGTAACAAATTGGCCAAATGTCAGTACTTTTGTATTGTGTACATATTGTGTTTTCCTTATTGTTTTGTATTCTGCAGCTGTTGAGAGAAGAACAGAAGTGAAGAGACACCTCCTGCTAATGTATTTCTTCCCCTAATTACAACTAATGATTTGTTTGTTTGCAGGAGTAAGTGGCCGTCCTAGCAGAGAAGCCAGGTTTGGTATCACCTGTTGAGTCCTGGCCAGAGTAAAACTTAATGTTCTTTTTTGTAGTACTACCCACATGTGTTGTTTGGGTATAATGGGGATTGTAGTTCAGTGAGACACCAGACTGAATAAAAATGCGCATTTAGGTTTTTGTTTGGAGCTCCAGTTAGAGTTGATAAGAACTCTTTTGTTTTTGTTTTTGTTTTTTTTTGTAAGTGACTTTGCGCTTCCTGTGAGACTGTTGTGAATGGGCCCATGTATGTCTATTGTTTGTCTGTACTGCCATATGTTATATGTTTCTAAACGTTTGCGCAGCGATTTTGAACTCAGCTGAAAGCAATAGAGTGATCTATTTAGATCATTCTATGAGCTGTATGTATAGTTGTATTACCTGTATGTATGGATGGCTCAGACTTATGTATAGTTCTATGAGTTGTATGTTGGGGTTATATGACAGATAAAAAAAAATGAAATGTACTAAATTGAAACAAATTTGACAGATGGTAAAAGAAAGTTGACATATTCTTTATACTCCCTCTTGCTATAACAGAAATATATACATGATATTGATGAGATACCTGAGAGCCTTAGAGTATTTAGCAATAAGGGTAGAATGACTAGAGACATATAGGAGGACAATATGTGTTTGTCTTGTTTGGTCTATAACAGAAATCCTCAGGTGCTGACTGGGTAATGTTACTACAAGAAGGTGTTGGATTGATAAAATTAGAGTGTGACATTTGTTACTGTTGTTTCATTCATTTAATGAAGGGGTGGTGAAGAACAAACACTATAAAGAGATACAAGAGCCATCAAGGACGCTGCAAGTCATGATATTCTGCTCTTGTGTGACTGAGACTGAGTTGCTGAGCCCACCCCATACAGCTTGAATGTTTGTTATCTGCTATGGTCTGTCTCTAACTCCATCTTCAGAGGAGGTGCAGAGGAGCCTGAAGAGGCGACAACCTGAGATGACTGTCTGCCGAGGTGCCAAGATGATGGAGAAAGATGACCCTCACCCGGCACAGCACTGCCACAGAAAGGGGCTCTAGAGTCTGCACCTCCAGCCATACCTGCAACCCCCCTGACCTGAGAGAGAGGAGGGGGAAGGACTGAGACAGACCAATCAACTTGCAAAGACTGTAACAAAAGAGACTTTTAACAACTAAAGAGACATTTTTTCATTGCTATGACTGATAATCCAGCACACCAGTCTTTTCCAGTTTTGGTTTTTAGCCCAGTCAGTGACGGGGTAATTTCTGTGATAGATAGATAGATAAATAGTGAAATATTGTCCTACAGCAACCTCATGTCCATTATGGACCAAGGGGTGGGAAGTGTCATTACTTATATGTACTTGTCATGGTCTCAAGCTTAGTTTATTACACAAAGGTTTAGAAACAGGAGGTGAAGTATAAAATGAAGAGAATAGTATGTGAATAATTACATGTTCAAATGAGGATGATACCAAATCTATGACATCACAAATAATGTTTTGTAACTTCCTTAAATCACATCAATAAGACAAGGGGTGGAGTGTAACCGGATGGGTTTATTTCAGATTGTTAAAGTGTCTTATTCATGTGATAGGAAGGAATGTAGTGTTTTCATGTCTTATTTGTATCTATCTATCTATCTCCTATCTATCTATCTATCTATCTATCTATCTTAGCTGGCTGTGTAAGTGGGATTGGTTTGTATTTAGCTATGTGCATGGGAATAGGTAGATGTATTGTTATGTCAACTGTTCGGCCATAAACCTCCCCAGTAGTGTCAACATTGGAGGACACAGTTGTTGTTATTGTCCAAATGCATGTAGCTGTAATTGTACAACCACATTTTGCTTGGTAAGCATGTACAAAGCCTGGGAAACTTCCATTCATGGTCATCAGTGGTCTACATAGACATTTCTGGAAGCACATCACCCCCCACCCAAACTTACTATAAAGATCGGGGGTATGTAGCTTCTAGTCAGCCTCAGCTGGGACCATGGATGGAAGGTGCCCAGCACCCTGTCATCGAGCAAAATGGGTGTATATTAGTCCATAATATACAATGGGGCTCCCCATCTCATTGTGGAAGGAACAACCATGCATCTGTACCATCTGTAACTGCAGCTAAGTATTGTTTTCTGTAATAAATCTCTTATTTTTCTATAAATCTGTGTGGTTATGGCCTTCTCAGACTATTACCAAAAGCAACCGGTTACAGACACAATGTACAGAAAAACTTAAGGTACATAATACAAGGCCACCACCAGCAGATGGGTTGTGCAGGTGTAGAAGGCTTTTTGCCAATTTTCAGAGTGAGATGATGTGGAGATCTCCACCATGATCAATATGTAGGAAAGCACAATGATCCCTAAAGACACAAGGAGCACCACCAGGCTCGGACTGGGCCACCGGGGGGCCGGGGAAACCCCCGGTGGGCCCCGAGCTGGAGTGGGCCCCGCCCCCTGTCAGGGGACACAGGGCTGGAGACTGCAGCCATGTGGTCTCCAGCCAGCAAGCCCAGCCGGGGCCCCGTGCTCCCGGGGGGCCCACTCGGGTGCGGCACCTATCTTTTTAACTGGAAGCGATCGCAACAATCGCTTCCAGTTAAATGTAGTGTGCTGATTGACAGCGCGAGAAGCCATAGGCTTCCCGCCCTGTCAATCACTCTTGTGACCGCAAGCAGCGTTTGCTTGCGATCACAAGAGTGTCAGTGTCACCTCCGCTCCCGCCCCCGACAGATCCGCAGCATCCTGGGGAAGTCCCGGGCAGCACGTCGCTTCTGAGTTCAGTGTGCGCTGCGGCGGCTGGGACTTCCGGCTGGGAGCGTGTACCGGAAGTCTCAGCCGCCGCGGCGCACACAGAGCTCAGAGGCGACGTGCTGCCCGGGACTTCACCAGGATGCGGCTGATCTGTCGTGAAGAGAGAAGAAGACACCCGCGACCGACGGGGGAGCGTGTTGTAAGGTGAGTTGTTTTTGTTTATTTTTAGGGGGACATCAGGAGAGGGCTATATGGGGGATGGACAACAGAAGGGGGGGCTATATTGGGGTGAACAACAGAAGGGGGGCTATATGGGGGATGGACAACAGAAGGGGGGGCTATATTGGGGTGAACAACAGAAGGGGGGCTATATGGGGGATGGACAACAGAAGGGGGGGCTATATTGGGGTGAACAACAGAAGGGGGGCTATATGGGGGATGGACAACAGAAGGGGGGCTATATGGGGGATGGACAACAGGAGGGGGCTATATGGGGGATAGACAACGAAAGGGGGCTATATGGGGGATGGAAAACAGACGGGGGCTATATAGGGGGGTGAAAAACAGAAGGGGGCTATATAGGGGGTGAACAACAGAAGGGGGCTATATGGGGGATTAACAACAGAAGGGGGGCTATATAGAGGGATTAACAACAGAAGGGGGCTATATGGGGGATTAACAACAGAAGGGGGCTATATGGGGGATTAACAACAGAAGGGGGCTATATAGAGGGATTAACAACAGAAGGGGGCTATAGGGGGGATTAACAACAGAAGGGGGGCTATATAGAGGGATTAAAAACAGAAGGGGGCTATTTAGGGGGGTGAACAACAGAAGGGGGCTATATAGGGGGGTGAACAACAGAAGGGGGCTATATAGGGGGTGAACAACAGAAGGGGGCTAAATGGGGGGGCAACAGAAGGGGGCTAAATAGGGGGGTGAACAACAGAAGGGGGCTATATAGGGGGATGGACAACAGAAGGGGGCTATATAGGGGGATGGACAACAGAAGGGGGCTATATAGGGGGGTAAACAACAGAAGGGGCTATATAGGGGGGTGAATAACAGAAGGGGGCTATATAGGGAGGTGAACAACAGAAGGGGGCTATATAGGGGGGGTGAACAACAAAAGGGGGCTGTATAGGGGGATGGACAACAAAAGGGGGCTGTTTTGGGGCGATGGACAACATAAGGGGGCCATATAGGAGGATGGACAACATAAGGGGCTGTATAGGGGGATTGACAACAGAAGGGGGCTATATAGGGGGATGGACAACATAAGGGGGCTGTATAGGGGGATGGACAACAAAAGGGGGCTATCTACAGTATATGCGGGATGGATAACACAGGGGAGCCATTTATAGGTGAGACAACACAGGGGGGATGTATATAATAGGGCATGCACAGAGGGGGTCATATACTATAGGGCAGTGATAGGGAACCTTGGCTCTCCAGCTAATGCAAAACTACAGCTTTAGCTGTGGCTGTCCAGGCATGATGGGAGTTGTAGTTTTGCAACAGCTGGAGGGCCAAGGTTCCCTACCCCTTGTATAGGGGATGCACAGAGGTTGTCATCTACTATAGGGGGACTGCGCATAGGGGGATTTCTACTATAGTAGATGCACATGGGGCCATCTATATGGAAGACTGAACAAGGGACCAGTAAAGGGGCCAATACAGATGTGCAGTGTGTAGAGAGATGAGGATGGTGCCAGAGTGTGAAGCCTAATATGTCTGTCTGGCAGATTCTGTGGATTCGTGGCTCGGAGAAGTTCTGATGGCCCAGGGCAGATGGAGAAGAAAATGAAAAGCGAAGAACTCCGATCAGAGAAGACGTCTCCTGTGAGTCACCTGATGCAACTGCAGTGTAATGTATATGGTGTATAGAGCCTGTGTAGAGCTGGGTCTGCCTCTATATGACTGTATGAGGTGATAGTGGTCTGTGTACAGAGGATTTTATTCAGTAGCAGTGGTGACGGTGTAAGTCAGTATGTGGTGGTACTAGTCAGTAGTAGCGGCGGTAATATTTCCCCCTTGTATACTGGTAATATTGGTCATAGTATACAGGATTTGGTCAGCACCAGTATAGCGGTAATATGTATGGTGATACTATTTCCCTCCTATATACTGGTATTATTGGTAATATCAGTCTTGGTATACAGGATCTGGTCAGTAACAGTATGGCGGTAATATGTGTGGGGATATTTGCTCTTTATATACTGGTGTTATTGGTAGCTGTATGACTTTTGTATCTGTATAAAGTGTTATCATGCAAAGAAACCTGTCTTATAGCCAATTGCACAGGGCAATTATAGGTAACAAAAGCTCTTAGGAAGCCCCATGTAAAAGTGTCAGAGATCAGCTGACGCGCAAATGCCCGCTAGTCGGCTGATTTGATCTTTTGTGCAGCTGTATAAATCATTGTTATTGGTCACACATCTCGGTGTATTTCTGCCCTGCTGATTAGCAATTGTTTGCAGCCCTATGCTGCCCCATATCACACCGTGTTAATGGACCCTTATTAATGTTACCATAGATAAGTATAGTGGCTGAAGGGTGGGCCCCATGAATGATTTCCCCTGGTGGGCCCAAGCACTCCAGTCCGACACTGAGCACCACCATAGCACACACAAAGGCCACTTTTCTGGTGAAGGTGACATCTGAACATGCTAATGCCGTGATTGCAGAATGGGTGCAAAACAAACTGTTTATCTTGGTCGTTGGGCCACACAAAACAATGTCAGAAGCTTGAATCGTGAGAGTTGCATTTGGAGATGTGGCTGTGAAAATCCATAAAATAGAGAAAATAATAATCATTCTTTTGTTGGTCATAACCAAATTATATCTTAGAGGCTGGGATATAGCAACATAGCGATCCACGGCCATGAACATCAGTAGGTAGGAATCAACACTTCCAAGGTAATGAACACAGAACATTTGAAAGATGCAGACTCTGAAGTTAATAGAAGACGACCCAAACCAGTATTGGGCAATGAGTTTTGGTAAAGTTACAGTATCAAATAGGAGATCAGAGGCGGCAAGGTTTGCTATAACCAGATACATGTACTTAAAGTGACTGTACCACCAGGCCCAGGCTGAAGCACTGGAGACGGCCGACCCACCCTTAGTGGGAAGAAACTCCAGCCCCTCCATGACGTGACTCCATTAGAATCAATGGAACCCTATCATAGCGGGGCTAGGGTTTTCTCCCACTAAGGGTGGGTCGGCCAGCGTCCAGTGCTTCAGCCTGGGCCTGGTGGTACAGTCAATTTAAGACCACCAAACATATGATGCTGCCATTGGCAGTAAGGGAGAAGATGTAAACAAAAAACATCACAGTGGACACAAGGTTGTGTATATCTTCAGGAATCCCTGGAATTCCCTATAAAAGAACTTCTGAATTTACAGTCACATTCACCATTTTCAAAGATAACTTGATGTCACCAAACATCACAATTACAACAGTAAGAGTAGATTTGGAAATAGTTTCAAAAATGTACTTAAAACAAAGGGGGGATTAAATACAGATACAGATTTGTTTTGAAAAAAGAAGGAGAAGAAGATGCGTAAAAATAACCATAAAATAAAAAAGGGGAAAAACAGTCACAAAACTGATGGTGCCAGAAGAGGAAAAGAAAGAAAAGCGGGAGAATGAGAAAAAGAATAATAAATAAATAAATAAATAAAGCCCCAGGAGAGAAAAGGAGAAAAAGAAGAAAAATTGTTATAGAACCTATTGAGCCCTAAGATCTAGGAGGGGCAGAAAGAAAACTCATGGACCCTGGCAAGAAAGAAGTAGAAAAAGAAGGAAGAGAAAAAGGCGACAAGCCTTCTTTACAATGAAAACAGTAAATCTGTGGAACAGTCTACCCCAAGATCTGGTCACAGCAAAAACAATAGAGGGCTTCAAAACCGGCTTAGACAAGTTCTTAGACCAAAATAACTTAAATGCATATGTATAGAACCTATCATCATCCCTCCCCCTTCCCTGTATCCATCCCCTCCTTGTATATCCCCCTTCCCTGTATCCATCCCCTCCTTGTATATCCCCCTTCCCTGTATCCATCCCCTCCTTGATTGAATTTGATGGAAATGTGTCTTTTTTCAACCGTATTAACTATGTAACTATGTAAGGAAAAAAAGAAGAAAAGTAACCACAAAACCCATGGAGTTTGAAATAGAAGAAAAAAAAGTCAATGGAAAATAGAACAAAAAGAAAAAAATAACCACAAAACTCAAGAAGCCCCAAGAAGTATAAGAAGAAGTGGTAGGAAGAGAATTAGCAAAAGAAACAAATTTATTACAAAACCCATGAAGCACGAAGAGGAAGGAGGAGAAAACAGTCACCAAATCCATGTAGCCTGAAGAGGAAGGAGGAGAAAATAGTCACCAAACCCATGGAGCCTGAAGAGGAAGTGTTAGGAATCGGACAGCAGGACAAGACAAGACAGTGAGCCCTAAGCTCAGCCCCGCCCACTGTCCTCTACCTACTTGCCACAATCCGCCCTAAGATGGCGGCGAGCAACTGGGCGGCGGTCCGTGCACTGGCTAGGTGGGACACAAAGACAAGACAGACAGACAAAACACAATGAAGAATAGTCGACAGTCCGGGTCACAACAATCGGGCAGCAAAAGTACAAAATCACAATCCAATAAGCAGAGTCAAAAAACAAGCAATATGGTCAGGGGCAGGCGGCTAGCAAGGATGGTCAGAACACAAGGCAGAAGGGTCTGAGAAACGACAGATAATAGCAGAACTCAAGCAGGCAGAGACTAAGTCAATAACCAGCAATGATATCCCAGACTGAGGAAGTTATATAGGAGGCCAGGGTTCTGATCCAGAACATCATTGGACCATCCCCCTGATCTCCAAGCACAGACACCTGAGAACAAACCAGATCACTGGCAGGAAGACCTGTCAGTCACAGCAGAACCAAAACACAGATTAACCCAGACATGGCCAGACAGAACTCAGCAGGTGAAGTCGGGTGTGTCTCTCAAGGTGAGCAAATAACCAGTGTTCACACACTACAAAACATAACACAGAAACAGAATGGCAAGAAAATCAGCGCCTTCTCGGCCGCACAGCACGAGCCGAGGGGCGGATAATGCTCCGCAAAGATACAGTCCTGACAGTACCCCCCCTTTTATGAGGGGCCTCAGGACCCTCACAGGACTCAACCTCACTTAGAAAATTGCCATCTGACTCCCATTCATCCGAAGACGAGTCCATGGCATGGAGAACAGGCTTACTGACAGGACGAGCAGAAGAACAAGATAAATTCACATCAGATACAGGCAAATAAGGTACAGCAGAACTAGAAACATTTATTTCGCCGGAGGGTACCTGTGCGCCCAAGTGACCTTCCTGGGAGTCACCTGAACGCTGATGATCTGAGTGCAGGTTTTCTTGCCGCTTGGGACGCTTGTGGCAGAAACTGATGTAATGGCCACTGTCACCACAGTAGTAACAAAGACCGTTGTGTCTCCGGTGTTCTCGCCTGGTCCTGGCGTCCAATTGTCCCAGCTGCATGGGCTCGTCCTCATGAATATCAGGGATAACAACAGAGTTTTTGACAGAGCAGGGAACAGAGGTCTTAGAAGGGTCAGAGCCTACTCTCTCCCTATGTCTGTCACGGAGCCTACGGTCTATGCGAACAGCTAAATTCATGGCCTGCTTAAGGGTGGAGGGATCTGGGTGTCCTGTCCAGGCATCCTTAATGCCATCAGATAACCCCTGCTTAAACTTGCATCTAAGCGCAGGATCATTCCATCCGGATGGAACGCACCACTGGCAGAACTCGGCACAATACTCCTCCACCGGTCGCTTGCCCTGTCTCAAAGTAGTCAACTGCCTCTCAGCTGCTGCTGCCCTGTCAGGGTCATCATACAGTAATTCCAATGCAGAGAAAAACTGATCCACAGAAGACAATTCTGTGGCATCTGGAGGCAAAGAAAAGGCCCACTCCTGCGGAGGTCCTTGTAAGAGTGACATAACTATGCCCGCTCTCTGGCTCTCATCCCCAGAGGACCGGGGACAAAGTCTGAAAAACAACTTACATCCCTCTCTGAAGATTTGAAAGGCCTTTCTCTCGCCTTTGAACCTATCAGGAAGCTGCACTGGAGGTTCTGGGGGAACAGCAGCAGATAGCATGGCATTTTGGCCCAGGAAAGACTCTACCTGCTGCACCCGTTGCGTAAGTTCCAGAACAAGCTGGTTGAGACTTTGCTCAACCAGAGCTTTCATGGGGTCCATAGTCAGGTGGGGAGAGAGAAAAAAAAAAAAGTAGGGCTGGTTATTCTGTTAGGAATCGGACAGCAGGACAAGACAAGACAGTGAGCCCTAAGCTCAGCCCCGCCCACTGTCCTCTACCTACTTGCCACAATCCGCCCTAAGATGGCGGCGAGCAACTGGGCGGCAGTCCCTGCACTGGCTAGGTGGGACACAAAGACAAGACAGACAGACAAAACACAATGAAGAATAGTCGACAGTCCGGGTCACAACAATCGGGCAGCAAAAGTACAAAATCACAATCCAATAAGCAAAGTCAAAAAACAAGCAATATGGTCAGGGGCAGGCGGCTAGCAAGGATGGTCAGAACACAAGGCAGAAGGGTCTGAGAAACGACAGATAATAGCAGAACTCAAGCAGGCAGAGACTAAGTCAATAACCAGCAATGATATCCCAGACTGAGGTAGAAAGAGAAAGGGGAATACAGCGCACTGCGCACATAGTGTGATTCTGCAGGGTAGGTTGGTGTAAGAGTGAGTGATAGAATATTGCTCACCTTTGCGTGTCGTGCTACGAGCCCGACACCGCCAAATGCTTTAAACGCTCGCTGCCCACCAGGGGTCCGACTGAGTCGGTAGAAGAAATCGGTGTGCAAGGTCACTTTATCCAGGCAGGATACGTGGTGTACTCTGGTGTCCGTCGCTGAGCGGGTTTTCCAAAGATTTCCAAGGAGATGATGGAGTCGTAGTACTAAAATCTTAAACTACTTTATTGCATGACGTAAAATAAAATACGTTTCGAGGAACATGCCTCTTCATCAGATCTGATGAAGAGGCATGTTCCTCGAAACGTATTTTATTTTACGTCATGCAATAAAGTAGTTTAAGATTTTAGTACTACGACTCCATCATCTCCTTGGAAATCTTTGGAAAACCCGCTCAGCGCCGGACACCAGAGTACACCACGTATCCTGCCTGGATAAAGTGACCTTGCACCCAGACTGAGGTAGTTATATAGGAGACCAGGGTTCTGATCCAGAACATAATTGGACCATCCCCCTGATCTCCAAGCACAGACAGCTGAGAACAAAACAGATCCACTGGCAGGAAGACCTGTCAGTCACAGCAGAACCAAAACACAGATTAACCCAGACATGGCCAGACAGAACTCAGCAGGTGAAGTCGGGTGTGTCTCCCAAGGTGAGCAAATAACCAGTGTTCACACACTACAAAACATAACACAGAAACAGAATGCAAGAAAATCAGCACCTTCTCGGCCGCACGGCACGAGCCGAGGGGCGGATAATGCTCCGCAAAGATACAGTCCTGACAGGAAGGAGGAGAAAATAGTCACCAAACTCATGGAGCCTGAAGAGGAAGGAGGAGAAAATAGTCACCAAACCCATGGAGCCCGAGACAAAGGAAGGAGGAAGAGAAGGAGGAGAAATACAAAAAAGAAGAAAAATACCCACAAAACCCATGTCCAAACATTTCACACAAAAAGATTGTTTTGTAGTTCTCTGGAATAATATTTTATGGACAGAGTCATTAAGAGAAGTTCTGTAACTTCCAGCTATTATGAGGATGATGATGGTGTGGTAATAGTGATGAGCAAACATGCTCGTCCGAGGTTGGTACTCATTTGAGTATTAGGGTACTTGATGGTACTTGTTACTCGGACGAGCATCTAGCGATACTCGAGAAAATCTCATCATCCGTTTCCTGTAAGTTTGGGCGCTATTTCTCAGCCAATAAACATGCAGGAGACTCTTTGGTACATCTTGCGATCACGCAGGACCCATACATATCGATAGCAGCGATTGGTTGGCCAGATCAGATGACCCTGCCATATAAAAATCACGGCCGCCGAGGTTTGGCTCACATGCATGCTGGAAGAGATTAGGGACAGAGCTACTGCTGGTCAGGGAGAGCGTTAGGGAGGGAATTAGCGTTCCAGTAGGCAGGGAATACTAGCGAAACAACCAAACAGCACTTGTAAGGGCTTCAAATTGTTTTTAAATTGTATTACTAGACTGCTGGCTGGGACTTGCAGTGCAGCTACCACGATTTCAGCAGCACACTGTGGTGACCTGCTGCTGGCAGAAAGGGGACATTAGGTGTGGCATACAGACCCCTAAGAAGTGCTCAGTACTATTTTATTGGGACCTCTACTATATTTCCTGATTTCTGTATTTCTTACACAAGACATATCTAAGTTCACTACTGCTTGTTCAGTGTAAAGGGGGTGTCACAGAGTGAGTATAGGTGCAGCCACCAACAGATTGTATCCCACAGCCCCCTAAAAACTAGTGGGCCCTCTACTATATTTTCTGATTTTTGTATTTCTTATGCAAGGCATATCTAAGTTCACTACTGCTAGCACAGTGTAAAGGGGGTGTCACAGAGTGTGTATAGGTGCAGACATCACCAGATTGTATATCATTGCCTCCCAAAAACTAGTGGGACCACTAGAATATTTTCTGACTTCTGTATTTCTTACGCAAGGCATACTGTATCTTAGTTCACTACTGCTTGCACAGTGTAAAGGGGGTGTCGCAGGGTGTATAGGTGCAGCCAATACCATATTGTATCCCAAAGCCCCCCAAAAACTTGTGGGACCACTAGTATATTTTCTGCTTTCTGTATTTGTTACTCAAGGCATATCTAAGCTCCATACTGTGCAGTGTCCATAAAATGGTGAACCCCAGGAGTAAGGGTCGAGGACGAGGGCGTGGGGTTCCAAGCGATGCAGTTGGCAGAGGCCGTGGTTCAGGGTAGGGTGACACAGCAGCACCCGTTGATGAAGGAGCAGTAGCACACTGCAGACGTTCACTCCCTAGCTTCTCGCAACTTACGGGGTCTCAGGGTACACCACTTTAGAAACCGCAGCAGCGTGAACAGGTGATCACGTGAATAGCGAATAATGTGTCCAGTATCTTATCCACCACCCAGTCTTCCATGCAGTCCACCAAAGCTACGAAAGGGAGTGGAACCCTTGCTCCATTAGCTCAGCCTCCTTCCCCACAGCCTGGCTCCTCCAGGGAAAGAAGGGATTCAGATCCACCACCACCACCATGCTCCCAGGAACTCTTTTCTGGACCCTTCCCTGAGTCTGAGCAACTGGAGCAGTTGATCTGTCCTGATGCCCAAACTATGCAGCTCCCGCAGTCAGTGGGTGATAAAGAGTAGGGACTTGCAAGCGGGGTTGGAAGAGGTGTCTGATGATGACGATGAGACCCGGTTGTCAGACAGTGAGGTTGTTGGCATGGATGTAACTCAAAGTGGGGAACAGAGTGAGGAATTGGAGGAAGAGCTGGTGGATGAGGACGAGCTGACTGACCCGAGCTGGGTGGATAAGCCTAGTGAAGACCGTGCTTCTGAGGGGGAGGCAAGTTCAGACGCAGGACAGGTTGAAAGAGGAAGAGGGGTGGGCAGAAGGAGTAGCAGGGGCAGAGTGAGTAGATCAGCAACTGTTTCAAACTGAGTCAAACTCCCGTGGCCAGGCCTAGATGTTCCCAAGTCTGGAGGTTTTCCAAAGAAAGTGTGGATGACCGACGGACTGTAGTGTGCAACGTGTGCCACGCAAGGATCAGCAGGGGAGCCACCACTACCAGCCTACCACTACCAGCATGCGCAGGCATATGAGTGCTAAACACCCCACTCAGTAGAACCAAGGCCGTTCAGTCAGTGCAAGTCGCACCCCTGCTCCTTCCCTTGTGTCACGTGCTGGCTCTGTCAGTCTCCCCGCCCCAGGCGCGAGCACCGCCCTACACGCACCCCTTCACCTCCACTAAGCTCCCCGCCCTCCAGCAAGGTGTACAGGCGCAGCATTCAACTGTCCCTGCAGCAGACCTTTGAACGGAAGTGCAAATACACTGCCACTTACCCGCACACACAAGCCTTAAATGTGCACATAGGCAAACTGCTGAGCCTGCAGATGCTGCCATATCGGCTGGTAGAGACAGAGGCTTTTAGGAACCTCATGGCGGTGGCCGTCCCACGGTACTCTGTCCCAGCCGCCACTACTTTTCACGGTGTGCCATTCCAGCCCTACACTAGCACGTGTCGGATAACATCATCGGTGCCCTGACCAACAAGGTCCACCTAACCACAGACACGTGAACAAGTGCTGGCGGGCAGGGACACTATATCTCCCTGACGGCACATTTGGTCAACTTGGTGAAGGCTAAGACAGAGTCTGGTTACGCTCATGTTCTGCCCACACCGAGGATTGGGGGGCCTACCTCGACCGGGGGGCCTACCTCGACCGCGCTCTCTCATGATTTGTATACCTCTTTCTACTCCTCTTCTTCCTCCTCCTCTCTATTACCCTCCAAGAGCACGTCGCATCAGCACTGCGGTGGGTAAGCGCCAACAGGCAGTGTTGAAACTGCAGAGCTTAGGCGACAAGAGGCACACGACCTAGGAGCTGTTGCAGGGCATCACAGCGCAGACAGATCTTTGGCTCGCACCACGGAGCCTCAAAGCAGGAATGGTTGTGTGTGACAACGGGCAGAACCATGCCTTGCCCACATGTTCAACCTAGTGGTGCAGCGGTTCCTTAAGAACTACCCCAATTTGGCTGACTTGCTCACCAAGGTGTGGCGCATCTTTGCACATTTCCGCAAGTCAACCACGGATGCTGCCACCCTTAGGGCAGTGCAAAGGCGCTTACAACTGCCGGCTCACAGACTGCTGTGCGACGTGCCCACGAGGTGGAATTCCACCTTCCAGATAGTAGCCAGGGTTTACCAGCAACGCAGAGCCATTGTGGAATGCCAGATGTCAACCTCGGTAAGAAGCGGTAGTCAGGTCAGTCAGCTACCTCAAATCTACAATGAGGAGTGGACGTGGATGTCTGCTATTTGTCAGGTACTGGGCCCCTTTGAGGAGTCAACACAGATGGTCAGCGGCGATGCCGCCATCATCAGCCTCACCATCCCGCTGCTGTGTCTGCTTCAAACCTCCCTGCTCAGCCTGAAGTCTGCCTTTGCCTCAGGAGATGGGTGAAGAACATCCACCGCTAGATAGCCAGACCACCTTGACGTCAGTTTCTCACCAAGGAGTAGAGGATGAGGAGGATGAAGAAGAGGAGGCAGAGGAGCAGACTGCTGCCACGACTGAAGAGGGTTATCAATTCTCAATCCTTAGTTGTTGAGCGTGTATGGCCTGAAGAGGAGGAATTGGTGGAGGAGGAGGAAATTGAGCCTATTGAGGAGAGGGAGTTCTTGCGTGTTGGGACCCTGGCGCACATGGCTGACTTTATGTTAGGCTGTCTTTCCCGTGACCCTCGGGTTAAAAATTTTTTGGGCAACACCGATTACATGGGTGGTCACCTTCCTGGACCCTCGGTGCAAACAGAACTTTTCCACTCTCATTCCTGTCAAGGAACGCAGTATGAAAGTGAATCAATATCAACAGGCCCTGCTGCAGAAGCTGAAAATGTACTGTACTTTCCATGTGACACCACTAGCACCAGAGGACGTAGTTTTGTGGTCCAAAGAGCGGGGGAGAGGAGGGGTGGAGCAAACAGCTTGTCAAGGGGCAGGGGAACACTCTCCAAGGCCTTTGACAGTTTCTTGGCACCCCAGCAAGCCTATGTCAACCGTCCCCAGTCTAGACAGAGTAGTGGGGAAGGCCTTCAGAAAGATGGTGAGGGAGTACCTTGCTGAGCATACCAACGTCCTTTCCAATCACTCTGCTACATACAACTACTGGGTTGCAAAACTGGATACGTGGCCCAAACTGGCGCTTTACACCTTGGAGGTGCTGGCCTGCCCTGCCACTAGCGTGTTGTCAGAGCGGGTCTTCAGTGCAGCTGGTGCCATCAACTGACATCGCTGACAGGCTGACGTTTATAAAAATGAACAAAGCCTGGATTTCACCTGAATTCAACTGTCCACCCGGGGAAAACAGCTCAACATGAAAATTCTTGGTATCTTCTCTCCTCCTCCTTCAATTCTCAGCCAACAGCCAAGTCTTCTTCTGCCATGTTGTGTCTGGCCTAATTTTTGGGAGGCTCACTTGCTACCTCACTCACTTTTAATGGGTCTCTGTGTCCTCACTGCCATGCTGTGTCTGGCCTAATTTTGGGGAGGCTAACTAGCTTTCTCACTTATTTTTAATGGTTCTCTGTGTCCTTATTGCCATTCTGTGTCTGGCCTAATTTTTGGGAGGCTCACTTGCTACCTCACTCACGTTTAATGGTTCTCTGTGTGCTCACTGCCATGCTGTGTCTGGCCTAATTTTTGGGAGGCTCACTTGCTACCTCACTCACTTTTAATGGTTCTCTGTGTCCTCACTGCCATGCTCTGACGTCACTACGTCTGCGGAGGAGCGGGACTGGTTGCCGGGGTATCACCGATCGTGTCCCGGCAACCAGTCAGCTGTGTTATCTTTTTTTTTTTTTGTGTGTAGCCGTGGCCAGGGCCTCACCTCCCCTAGTCGATCGGCACCAGGTGTACCCTTGATGGTGACTGACAGCTGGCCTAGCCAGTTAGCTGTCAGCACCTAGGTTCGTGTCCACTATAAATCCCAGCCCCCCTCTGAAGTCCCCGAGGCGACCACAGGGCGTAAATATACGCCCTGTGTCATTAAAGGGTTGAGCACAAGGAGGAAAAAAAGAAAATGCAAAAATTGAAATTGGCCCGGTCCTCTAAGGGTTAATGGTTCTCTGTGTCCTCACTGCCATGCTGTTTCAGGATAAATTTTGGGGTGGTTCATATGCTACCTCTGTTTTTAATGGTTCTCTGTGTCATCACTGCCATGCTGTTTCAGGCAAAGTTTTTGGGTGGTTCATATGCCTACCTCTGTTTTAACCAGGCTGTTGCTCAGAATTAGGCATAATGGTGCCATTAGGTAGCCTCAGAGGCATGCATACATGCTGCCCTGCTGTTTCCTGTGCATTTCCGTGGTGTTTCCATCATTTTCTGAGGTCCACAGGTTTTCACACAACCTTCCCTCTACCGAACTTGGGTCCCCTGCAAAAATGCTCGAGTGTCCTAATGACTTCAATGGGGTTTGTTACTCGAAACGAGCACTCGAGTATCGGGAGATGTTTGTCTCGGGTAACGAGCACCCGAGCATTTTAGTACTCGCTTATCACTATTTATGTCCCATTGTGATATTTGTTTTTTTTGATTCATGTAAAATAAATTTACATATTTTCTTCTTTGTTTCTTCGTTGTGCCAATGAGTACACAGTTTATGACAGGCCTTTCCTTTCTTTTTGGTTGGAGTTAGGCAGTTGTCGTGGCCCAGGTTGTTGGAACTGGAGTTGGGCAAGCTGGTGTAATGTGCGGAGTGTAGGTGCAGGTGCGGTGGTATAGATGACAGAGATGACAGGTACACCACAGTGCAGACAGGGAAGGAGGAGGATTTGCCCTCACAGCATGGCAGCACCCAAAGTGGCTCACGGGCATTATTGGAGCATAGCTAGGGGGATGCAGAGGACCTAGAGGAGAAACCTGCCCCTATGGACAGCTTGTCCTTGCCGCTGGGCAGCCTGGCTCACATGAGCAACTGCATGCTGCAGTGCCCGTGCAATGACTGCAGAGCTGCCCATATTCTCACTAGTGCTGACTACTGGGTGGCCACACTGCTGCATCCTTGCTACAAGGACAACATTGCTCCCTTAATTAATTCCATTAGTAGAGAGTGATAGATGCAGGAATACAAGCACAAGCATCTGTCAGAGAGAGCTCAGTGGAGTGCA
The DNA here is from genome assembly GCF_027789765.1 of Dendropsophus ebraccatus. Lineage (NCBI taxonomy): Eukaryota > Metazoa > Chordata > Amphibia > Anura > Hylidae > Dendropsophus > Dendropsophus ebraccatus. The sequence goes on along the minus strand of NC_091458.1, from coordinate 10,229,058 downwards.
AGGCCAAGGCCGAGGAAGAGGAAGCTGCCAACATAGCTGGGGCATCAGCATTGCCTTGGAAGGGAGGGTTAGCATGGCCGCAATGTGGCACACCTTCATCAGTACTCCACAACATCCTCCAACACCATCATATAGAGACCGTAATAGCAGGAGGCAGACTTTGAGCTACATGGGGAATAAGATGAGTGTCTGATGTGGATGTAAACACTTGACAGCACCACTGGTGTCCAGAGTTTCAGTGGGATCTCGTCATTCCAGGTTAGTTCTGTGCAGAACTGGACGGCACACTGGCACATGATCTGCAAAACTTGACGTAGGCGATGCAGCGCTGAAGCTGCAGAGAAGTTACTGGTTCCTGAAAGGCCTGCAGGTCGCTGGTCCCAGGACAGTCATGATCCCATATAGGGGTTTTTCCATCCCAAGGCCTACTTGCTACTTGGTACTACATACCCTTTAATCCCTGGTACTAGCATGCTCTGCTTTAATCTTCAAGTGTTTCCTACAAACCTACAATATCTACAGGGGTAAAAACTACTATTTCCACATACCAGGGGACATTTCTAACTGTTTAAGGGGCAATTGGCTTCAAACCGGGGAAAGAACCTATGTACTGGGGAGTAAATATCAACTTAGGACATCTATACCGACAGGCGCACATGTAGTTACCTACAGAGGAGCAGCAAACTACTGGGGGGGGCACCTATCTACCTATGGGGGGCACTTGGCTAACTAAAAAGGAAGAACTACCTACCTGGGGCAAATACAAGCTTCTTTTTAGGTCAACTACCTATCTAAGGCACCTCCATAATTCCCATAGAACCCAGAGACCATGCACATCTACTCCTCTAGCACAGGATCTTGTACTAAACTTAAAGGGGTTATCCAGCGCTACAGAAACAGGGCCACTTTCTTCCAGACACAGCAAAACTCTTGTCTCCAGGTCAGGTGTGGGTTGCAGTTAAGCTCCATTCACTGCAATGGAACTAAGTTGCAAAACCCGGACCCAAACTTGAGAGAAGAGTGGGGCTATCTCTAGAAGAAAGTGGCCATGTTTCTGTAGCTCTGGGTAACCCCTTTAACCCTTGGTGACATGTGGTGTGGTGTTACATAGGGCTGAGGGTAATATTTACTCTATCACCTGTATACAGATAATTATTGTGATGCAAAGAGTAAGAGCCATGACAAGAGATGCTGCATCAGCTGTGACGTCCGTACCGGTGAGGATTGGACCCCGGGGACTCTGTGTGCTCAGTGCTGCAGGGTATAAATACAGCCGGGATCTGAGGGGGGACGTCATTCATAGTGGGCTTCCTGGAGAGTCACTGACCCGACTATTGGAACAGTAAGTGTTACCTCCTATTGTCATCTACTATATAGTCTCATAGGAGGGACAGCTGGCTGCACAATAGGAAAGCTTCTTACAATCACTAGATATATATATATATATATATATATATATATATATATATATATATATATATATGATAATACAGGCTCTCATAGGCTTATTACATCTCTACTTATACACATCATACAACTCCTCACAGTATCAGTATATATATATCATACTACACCTCACAGTATCAGTATATACATCATACAACTCCTCACAGTATCAGTATATATATCATACTACACCTCACAGTATCAGTATACACATCATACTACACCTCACAGTATCAGTATATATTATACCTCTTACAGCATCAGTATATATATCATACTACATCACAGTATCAGAATACACATCATACTACACCTCACAGTATCAGTATATATATCATACTACACCTCACAGTATCAGTATATAGATCATACTACACCTCACAGTATCAGTATATATATATCATAATACACCTCACAGTATCAGTATACACATCATATACTACACCTCACAGTATCAGTATATATTATACTACCTATCACAGTATCAGTATATATTATACTACCTATCACAGTATCAGTATACACATCATACTACATCACAGTATCAGTATATTTATCATACTACACCTCACAGTATCAGTATACACATCATACTACATCACAGTATCAGTATATATATCATACTACACCTCACAGTATCAGTATACACATCATACTACACCTCACAGCATCAGTATATATTATACCTCTCACAGTATCAGTATACACATCATACTACATCACAGTATCAGTATATATATCATACTACCTCTCACAGTATCAGGATACACATCATACTACATCACAGTATCAGTATATATATCATACTACCTCTCACAGTATCAGTATACACATCATACTACACCTAACAGTATCAGTATACACATCATACTACACCTAACAGTATCAGGATACACATCATACTACCTCTCACAGTATCAGTATACATGTCATACTACCTCTCACAGTATCAGCATACACATCATACTACTTCTCACAGTATCAGCATACACATCATACTACTTTCCCGTCCTTCTCTATTATTAGCAATGGTTATGAGGTTGTATTCACACTTGCTGCTTATTTTACTGTAATTTTTTTGTGTGTGCTCCTATATCCTCATAGACTGGAAGCTCTTGTGTCCCCCTATATCATTATCCTCCTCAAAAGACCACCTCCTTGAGTAGATGACCCCTTGAGGAGATGACCAGATTTTGTGTGATAGATTTTCAGTTTTCCAATTTCTGTGAGAAGACCGCCCCTGGAGAAGTCCATTTTGGGTGGTCTTCTCGAGGAAGCTACACTGTATGATACTTATGGCTCACAGAGGACAGATGCCATAGTAAGAGTAGACCCAGGGCCTTCAAGGTACCATGATCCTCTGAACTTTTTAAAAACTTTTTTGTTTTTCTATTTTTTTTAGTGACTGTGAAGTAGGAGGTCCTGTACAGCCCATACATATAGCTTACATTAAGGTGGGCACACTTCATGCCAGTGACCAGGGTTTTCCCTCCCTCAGAACAGAAGGATGTGTATTTTCTGCAGCTCCATAAACTTATGTAACTGAATAGCTGTTTTACATTTACTGGTATTGTTATAAATATAATAGATGAAAAACGTGGCAAAAAGTCGTGTTTGTTACAGAATACATTTGTCTTTTTGTCGCTTTGGTAGAGATCACAAGCCACTCATGAAAACACCAAAACACCAGAAGAACTGGAGGAAGTAACATCTCTGGACGGAACCATCACTGTTAGTATTACTATTTATATCCTTCCTTTCTTTTTTACCTTTTTATACCTAATTATCATGTGGCGTTGACTCTAAGCAACCAAATAAACAATGTTTCTTCTAAATGTTCTCGGGTCATTTGGGGTTTTATTAAAGTTCTCAGTTGGCGACTATTTTTTTGTTTGTTTTTTACTTTTTTGTTGCATTTTTATAGCCATTCTAATCTATATTCAGTTTTACATACAGTTACAAGAAAATTTAAGTGAACCCTCTAAAATTACCTGGATTTCTGCACTGATTTTCTAAGTCTTTAATTCACCATTATGGACAACAAAAAGTAACTAACCTAACGATACACTGATAGTTCTACTTTTCATGTCTCTTGATTGAAATTTTTGAGTAAACATCCACAGTGCAAGGAGAAAAGGTAAGTGAATGCTGGAATATAATATCCTTCATGTAAGTTTTGTATGCACAGCACCCTCCCTTCCTCAGACCAGGCCACAGCCATGCAGTGTTGGACTGGGGTATCTGGGGCCCACTAGAGGAAAGGATCCTGGGGGCCCACCAATGAATAATCAGTGAGAAACAACATGCCAGTCAGTGTTAGTGCAGGTTCTAAAGCTGGGGGCCCATCAGAGCATCCTCCAGTCCTCTGGTGGGCCAGTCCGACACTGAAGCCACTCCAGTCATGACTCTGTCTTGGCCATCAGAAAAGTCTTCCTATATACTTCAATCTTTAATTTGAATCTCTTGTGCGCTTTGGATTTTTCCTATTGTGCCATCTCTTGCTATATTGTTGTTTTGTTGCGTCGCCTATCATCTCTTCATCTTGAGCTCTCGTATGGCTGCCCTTATATTCTCCTGTAAAATGTTTTCCTTCATCTCTAATTCCAATGAGAAAGCCCTGACCTAGAGGCAGCAAAGTAGCCCCAAACGATGATGATTGGTGTGGGTGAGCAGGGTTCTTTTTCCTACCAACAAATGTGTGTTTTAGAAGAACTGAGAAACATCCAGGTGGCCTTGGGTAAAGAGTTTAGGATTAAAGTAGCTTCCTTCATGGTGTCCTTCTAGAAGGTCTAAAGTGTGTCCTTCTAGAAGGTCTAAAGTGTTCTGTAGACTAGAGATGAGCGAACCTCGAGCATGCTCGAGTCCATTCGATCCCGAACTTTCGGCATTTGATTAGCGGTGGCTGCTGAAGTTGGATAAAGCCCTAAGGCTATGTGGAAAACATGGATATAGTCATTGGCTGTATCCATGTTTTCCACATAGCCTTAGGGCTTTATCCAACTTCAGCAGCCCCAGCTAATCAAATGCCGATCGTTCGGGTTTGGATGGACTCTAACCCGAACAAGGTTCGCTCATCTCTACTGTAGACCTTTTATTGCTCCCTTTAGCCTCTTTCTAACCCTTTTTAGGATTAGGCATTGTTCTCTTGGAGTGATCCAAACAAGAAAAGAATAAACAGTTCAGAATTTTTCCACTTTTCTTCTTTTATTTTCCACTTGTATTTTTCCCCACTTCCATTTGTATAGTCATAGATTGATGTACACCCAGTCCTTTAGGTTGTGTAGCCTTTTACTGTCATAATATGTCTTATAAGGTCTTCTAGAGGTTGTTTTCATTGAGGCATGGTTCACACTGTGGAGAAGAACAATTCTGTCAGTAACCAGACTAAACGTCAATAATTCCTGCATTTTACAGCTCCTCTTTTCCCTTGTACTGTGCATGTTACTCAATGTGCTCAAAAAGATAAGAATATAGCTGTCTGTGTGTTATTAATAAAGCTCATGGTAACCCACAGAAAAATAAAATTCTGACATCTACAAACATTTTTTTTCTTTTTCTAGGATTCTTCCATATTTGCTGTGTTTTTTTTTGTTGTTTTTTTTTAAATTATACAATGACAAACCAGTCTACACCTTCTGAAGTTTTTCTGGTTGGTTTCCCGAGTCTCCCGCTGAGGTTCTACATTCCTGTATCCCTCACCATGTTTTTGGTCTACATCTCCTCCCTGTCGGCCAATGGCACAGTCATATTGTTAATCATTTTAAAGGAAAGCCTACATAAGCCCATGTACATAGCTTTGGCGCATCTCGCAGCTTCAGAACTTCTTTTTGACACAATCACATTGCCTAAAATGATTGCCAAGTATTGGTTCGGAGATGGGACAATGCCCTTTACGGCCTGTCTATTCCAAGTCTTCTGGGTCCATTATCTGGGAACTCTAGATGGTTTCATACTCATGGTGATGGCCATGGACCGTTATGTTGCCATTTCCAGACCTCTCCATTACTCCTCCATAATCTCCAACAAACAGATGGGCGCTGCCTGTATTTTATGTATTTTTATATCATTTATTGCCGGTTTGATTGTTATTTTTATGGACCTTACTCTTGTATTTAATTGTGGTCAGACAAGAATCAATGGCTATTTTTGTTCCAATACTACCGTTCATAACTTGGCTTGTGGTGATGTCTCTTTCACCAAACGGGTGGTTTTCATCATAGCAATGGTAGCCCTCTTTGTATCCTTAAGTGTCATTATATTCTCCTATGCTGCTATACTAAGGATTATGCGTTCTTCGACTCACTTGGCAAATGGTCAAAAGGCTTTATATACCTGCACCACACATCTCTTAGTCATGGCTTTATACTACTTGCCTAGACTTTTTGTCTACGTAGCAAACCAGTCAAGCCAGTTGATTCTTAATGCCGATGCCAATTTATTAATCCTTTGTCTGTATACGTTCTTACCTCATGTTGCCAACCCTATAATATACTGTCTACGGAACAAGGAAATTAAGCATATAATGAGAACCACCTTTAGGAGGCATATACCCCACAAAATTACCTAATAAAACAGTCAATGGGCTGGGTAGACCGAGTTCTTGGTAACTGGGCAGTGACAGAAAGGGACTGAAGGGCATCGTTCTGCCGAATGTACATGACAAAATCTTGGGCTAGACACCTACATGACCCTGCCATTTTAGATTATTACCTTGAACTCTATTAAATACTTTATACACTAGAATTATGTGATGTCACTAGTCCCAGTCCTTCCAATTTTGATAGAATCTATTTTGTGATATTCTAGAGATTTTCAGAGCAACAAACAAGTAGTGAATGTTAAGCAATAGAAACTCTTAAACTGGAGAAAAGCTGCCTCTAACTGAACGCCAAATTGACCCATTTGGACATTTTAGATGATTTCCACTTCAAGGTTATCTAAACTTGTTACAAGGGTATTCTTAGTTATTTTTGAATTCGGGGACCCTGACTGACCTATAGAATAAGTGGGAAGATGACCATGCTGTCACACTCTCCTTTCCCAGATCTGTGTCTTAGACGTGGATGGTCCATAGACTTTGAAAGTCCTTCTAGAAAATGAAGAATAGATGAATCCCGGCACTTGCCAAGTAGAATTATGCTTCTGTATTTAGTGCAATTCAAGCTGGTACATGGGGGGGGGTGTTTCGGCTTGTATAGCCTTCATCAACTCAGCTTGAGCTGATGAAGGCTATACCAGCCGAAATGCATTCTCCGAAACGTGTCGTCTACTGCCTGGGGACTCCTATGACCCTGAGCACCACTAACCTGAAAGAGTGCCGTCTTCTACTATACTTCTAGGAAATGTGACATGGAGCCAGGAGTGAATGGACTCCATGCAAACTTCTTTCCTTGTTCAGGGCATGGAGCATTCTGTATAGAGAGTTTTTCCAGCCCTTTCTCTCAGGTAGGATTGACAGCTTTACTATCCAATTAGAAGACAGCTAGACCTTTCAGTCATGGCAAGGGGAGGGGCAGGGAAAGGAAGTTGCCTGGATAGAGATCACTGTGAGCCAGGTAGCTTCTCTTGGCTCGTTCTCCTGATTAGTGGGGCTCTCTGCAGTGAAATCCTGACCAAGTAAAAATCCTTGTGACATGTTTAAAGAATTTTTTTTTATGACAGTACCCATTTAAGGCCCCCGATACACTGTAGATATACTTAAAAAAAGTTTTCAGAACCCAGAAATTTCAGCAGGACGGACCAACTATCAAATGACTATCAGGACCTGCTGACTTTACCCGGACAGATGATGTTGGGACAGAGAAGGATCGGACATGTTGGAGTTTAACCAGTTGATACTTTAGTTCTTGAAGAGGTAATCCACCGCTAGAGGGGTTTGACAGCGGTTTACACCTCCTCTCCCTATTCAAAGCACATAACAGCTTGGGCGAGCCCACGTTCATGTGTATGGACGGACCAGGAGAAATAGCTGTCCTTGCTTTTCCTTAACAGTTGTTCATGTGAATATTTAACCCTTTCATTGCTGCACTGATACGATTTATTACTTTAAATGAAATAAAATTACTAAAACAAAATATAAAATAAAGCAACTTTACAATGAAGCTTGACTAAAGTGTCTTGTTTTGTGAATACGTGTCATATGTTTTTGTCCGGCCATTTTGAAAGTCTGACAGCCAGCAGGGGTAGGGGGGAATTTGATAACAAGGAAGAACTTACCTCTCCCCATGCCCGGGGTGAGTGTCGGGATTGGCCTTGGGACCCCTGTTGGGCTACAGGATCTCCACTCCTGTCAATGTTATGATCCGGCTGATGGACTGGCAGCTCAGCCAGTCAGTGACTGTGGCAGGATGCTGCTCCAGTCACTGATTTGCTGAACAGCCAGTCCATCAGCCAGGACAGACAATTTCCCTCAAGTCGTGACTTCATCCCAAATTGAACGAAAATGCCTTAAGGTGGGGTTACCGAGGCGGGTCCCACTGCAGGGATGGGGAGAGGTAAGTGCATGTTCGTTATCATATTCTCCCTGCCAGATTTTCAAAATCGCCGGATATCTCTTTTAAGCTTTAAGTATTCGTTAGATAACACTCCAAAATTTATTTTGTAAAATTCCTGAATATTCGCTCTGGTTCACGAATATCCGCAAATCAAGCCAAAACGAATCTCAATAAAACAGCTAAAGCATTGTAGCTACAATAGTGAGACTATTACAAAGTAATGTTTTGTCCAACAGATGTTGCCGTGAAAGTGTCGAAAATTGGAAAATGTAAAATTTTAAAAACTGTCAATTTTCGCCCCTGACAGCAATCGACATTGGTGAAACCAATTCCCATTCAAGTACCCTTTCATCTCCCCTTTTATGGCACCTTTAGTATCCCCTGTTAGTTTATTGTCACCCCGTTTCCATATCAGGAGTTCTCACCACCATTTTTAAGCTTATATTCTGGACATTTCATATCTTATTGTATACAAGATTTCTTGAGGTCTCTCCCCTCAAAAATGCACGTTATTGTTGGCGGGCAGTGCCAAAGGGACAGGGCTTAATAGCTGTCGTACCCCCATCCCCCCCGCCTACAACAGCACCATAGGCTCCGCCCCCTCTGTGTTGTCATTGGCATGTAGGTCCCACCCCCTCTGTGATGTCAGCAAAACTAACAATCTGAAGGAAGATTTCAGAAAGTTAACTGTGTGTGTTAGGGGGCAGAGCCTAGGCCTACAGCCATCCACATGAGGCCAGAAAATGAGCAGGGCCTATGCGGCGATGATGTCACTGAGGGATGGGGCCTTTGGCGCAGGTGTAGGTGGGGAGATAGGGCACGACGGCAGTAAAGCCCCACCCAGATTGCACTGTCCTCCAACAATAACATGCATTTTTGAGGGGAGAGACCACCAAGAAATCCTGTATACACTAAGATCTGAAATATAAGCTTAAAGAAGAAGTCCGGCCATTTTTAAAAGCCGGAAGCCAGCAGGGGCAGGGGGGAATTTGATAACGAGTATGAACATACCTTTCCCTGTGCTAGAAGTGAGCAGGACCATCCTAAGGCATTTCCCCCCGAGTTGTGATGACGCCAGGACTTGGGGGAAAAGACCTATCCCAGCTGATGGACTGGACTCTCAGCCAATCAGTGACTGGAGCGACTAGCCAGTGGCCAGTCCATCAGCTGCTTTGGAATGGGTGCAGCACTGAAGATCCCGGAGCTTGGCAGGGTCCTGAAGCTGGTCCCACTGCTCACTGTGGGCACGGAGAGAGGTAAATTCATACATGTTACCAAATTCCCCCCTGCCCTGCCCGGCTGCTGTATTTTGAAAATGGCCGGACTTCTACTTTAACAATGGTGCTGAAAGTTCCTTATGTGGAAAGGGGGGTGACAATATCCCTTTAAGATATAAGTGTCTATTAAATATAAATATAAGTGTCTATTAAATTTTGATTTAGATTTATTTAATTTCAATGTAATGAATAATTATTTTAATAATTAAGCATTTATTTTAATAATTTAATTAAAGAAGTCTGTCCCCTTTTTAGGACTTGGCCACTGGCAGCGGGAGAGGTAGCAGTCAAGGAGGTGGAAGTGAAGGAGGTGAAAGTGGTGGAACACGGTCACAATGGGACAAAGGTTGCAACTCCTAAGTAAGACCCAGTGGTCAGGTGAGTTGTACCTAGGCTGTTATTGTGGAATTGATCCTTTAAAGTTCCAGCTCCACAGCAGTCAGTAGTCAATCCCGGAGCCAGCAATCATCTGAAGAAACCTCACTTTGCTATGTTTCTCCAAAGCTTTCTAGCTGATGGTCCACCAAAGGTTGACTTGTGGCTAAGACACTACAGGAGAGCCAGGCAGGAAAATCTTCAGGATGGGGAGTAGTCAGGAGAGCCAGGCAGGGAAATCTTCAGAATAGGGAGTAGTCAGGAGAGCCAGGCAGGGGAATCTTCTTTTAAAGCAAAAGGATCAAAAGGCATGCTACTGGAGGAGGACAGTCTTGGAGAGGAAACCTTCAGCCCTGACTACGATGATGATGTGGCAGACCCCACATGGAATCTAGGAGCACATGCATTGTCATCTTCATCAGGTGATGAAGATGTGATTGTTCCACCAAGCCAGTGTCAGGTCCCGAGCACAACTTGTGGTTCCAGAGGTAAAAGGGTACACCAACGGGGTACACCATCAGCGTGTTGGCAGAGTAGCATTCAGGAAGGCCCAGGCAATCTGTCATGTGACAACCTGGTAGAACTCAGGCCTCTACATGTTGAACTGGATGTACGAACAGAGATCCACAGCTTACAAATTCCTCTTAACGCATTCTGGCAGCTTCACGCTGAACTGCAATTTTTAGGTGACCCATTGGTAGATAATGCGTGATGTCTGCCAATTTCTAGTACAGTTTAAGGAAGCTACTCTGTTCGTGATCCGCAATGACTACATATTAAATTAAATTACGGAGACTGCATTGAGGAACATCATCACTGAGGAGAGCAGTGCTATGGTCTACCATGTGAACCTGAGCTCGGAGGGGGAATAAATGGTGGTGGAGGAGGAAGAGGAGGGGGAGTTATGTGGGCACAGGTACCAAACACCAACGGGTGGCATATCTGGCCATGACGGCCAAAAGAGATAGCTTAAGCTTTGGCTGTCCAGGCACGATGGGAATTGTAGTTTTGCAACAGGTGGAGGGCCGAAGGTTCCCCATCCCTGATATATGTGATTAACCTGAAAGTTCACTGTCTAAAAGGTAATGGACTATGTGCAACAAATCTCAAAGTTTAGCAGTTTCTGAGTTCTTCACTTTCACAACAACTAGGTAACCGCCCACAACAAGGTCCAGCAACTCTTAGAAAATTGATGGGGATGTCCCTGGATGGTCATAGATTGTAGCAGTGACGCCTTTCAATTTCTCCTCCTGCAGGGATTAAAGTTGTGCAGGAGAGCTGAGGGTCATAATATCATTAGCAATGTCTATGTGGTCACCACAGATTTGTAGGTTTTTTTTTTATGTCCTTGTGTGGTCCTTGAACCTTTTCTAATAGGTGGCCCACACAATAATATGACCTGGTGGGGTGTCTTTCTGTTGGTGTACCCATGATGGGTTGATGCAGACAACTTGATCCAGGCAGACGTGTAGACTTCTTTTCTTTACAGCATAGAGTAGAATGAAACTTACAAAGTCTTTAGCCTAAATGTATAAAATTTGGCCACAATTCACTTGGTTGCTTTAGTAAAGTCTCTGATAACACTCTAAGCACATTAAGTGTTGCTATGGGACATACACAGTCCTGTTAGGATACACTATACTGTAAATGGTGCTCACAGCTTGGCTTACTGTGGTAAATGTCAGTTTTACCTATGGTTAGCTATGTTACTGTGAAGGTGACCATGATGGTGATGTTTCTTTGGGTTAAAACATTGCAATCCTTAAAATGGCTTCAGCCTTGTAACTGCTTCAGGGGGAAGGAGAGGAATGCTGGCAGCACGACGATGAGCACAGCACCATGAACCTACATCGCAGCCACAACACAGACACAAGAACAAGACACTACTATATAAACAATATATGGAAAACAACACGTTATGCCGGCATGACTGCGCAGGACAGGATACTGCTGACCATCTATGGATTGACCTATCAGAGTGTGATATGTATGTGTCTTGTGACTTGAAACCCCTCCTGTGATGAAAGCTTATATATTTCATGTGAAACTAAATAAAGCGTTGAGTGCGCACTCCTAACTCAAGCTATGAGAGGAGGTTACACCGTCTTTTCGCCTGGTGTCATGTCCTTGTTGCTAGCGCTCAGCTTACTTAAGTTGGACAGGGATAGTCACTTAGGAATAAGGCAGATAAAAAGCAGATCTCGCCTTATCAGTTGGTGGCCCGTACGGGGACAGTACTCGAGAGGAGACACTGAGCTCTGGAGATCAACCGCCTGCCACTCACCAGAGGAAATAGGACTGGCTGACATAGGAGACTGATCACATCCATTGAAACATGGTAAGTCTACTGATTCTTTGAATTTGTGGCTTATCCGTGTGTCAGACTGTTCTGAATGAGGCTGGGGGTGCATGTGTCGACCTCTGGAGGTCACTGAACAGCCAGTAGGTGTCTCCACTGTACTTTCCCGTCCCAAGAACCTTTAGTATATATGTATATAGTCGTAACCAACTGACTATCTCCTGGCTGACTCGCCTTAACATTACAATTCCCTGTTGCAGGATGTAAGGCAAAAAAGCTTCTCAATGGTCAAAGAAAAACAAACGCACAGCTTCTATCTTTCCTGGTTTAGAGAGTAGGAACATGAAGTTAGGAGCTTATAGCTTCTCAGCATGGACTGGAGACAGTTATTGGGTAATACATCTCCTAATAGGCACACAGTGCTGTGACCGACCAGACGCTGAGCCAACTTGGACTAGATTGGACTAGAGGAAAAGTGGATTAGTCAGGCAGCAGAGTTAAGGATAGACTGCAGGGGAGAAAAGGTATTAAATGGAAGGTCAGGGAGTTTGTAGGAGGAAGGAATAGTCAATTGTGTCGAAGGAAGAAGAAGAAGGAGCACCGAGTATTGGTGTGAGGCTAAGGTGGTTAGCAGGTCATTGGCCACTTTGATGAGGGCAGTTTCTGAGGAGTCGTGAAGGTGGAAGCCAGATTGCAGGGGGTCGAAAAGTGATTTGGATGAGAAGTGGGAGGATAGTTTATAGTAGACATGTTGTTCCAGGAGTTTCCAGGCAAAGGTGAGAAGTGAGATGGGGCGGTAACTGGATAATGAGGTAGGGTCAAGGGATGGCTTTTTAAGGATGGGTGTGATGGTTGCATGTTTATATCGAGACGGAAAGATGCCAGTAGCTAATGATAGCTTGAAGAGATGATTTAATGCTGGATCAAATACCAAGGAAAAGTTCAGGATAAGGAGAGATGGGATTGGGTCAAGTGCGCACCTGGTGAGGTGTAATGTGGAGAGTAGTTTGGAGGCGTTCTTCAGTTATAGAGGAGAGGAAAGTTAGTGGGGACGGGCACGAAATATGCATGAGGGGGAGATGAGGGGACTGTAAGGTGAAACGTACTCTGATGTAATCAATTTTCTGTTTGAAGAATATAGCAAAGTCCTCGGCAGAGTTACCAGATGTAGGGGGTGGCAGCGGAGGGCCGAGAAGAGAGTTGAAGGTGCTAAACAGTTGACTAGGGTTGTGAGATAAGGAAGAAATGAGGGTCTGTTTAGTTCTGTTTAGCAGAGTTAAGGGTAGATTTGAAGTCAAGGAGTGCTCACCTGTATATCTAGAAGTCTACCTTGAAGTGGGTTTTCTTCCAGCACTGCTCAGCAGCTCAGTGTGCCAGGGCTGTCTGTTGATGTACGTGAGAGGGGTGCATGAGTCAAGAGCTGAGGTAATTGCGGAATTGTTAAAGATTGCAGTTGCGTCAGTGTCGTTCAGAGAAGATGTGTGGAGAGGAGGGAGTCAAAGAGTGTGTGAATGTGAAGGTGTCTAAGGTTTTTGCGAGGGTGGGCAAGGTTCTGGACTGGGGGGCAATTGATTAAAGGAGAAAGGAGAATGTTAGGTTTGTGGTCAGAGAGGTTGAGAGGTGTGCTAGTGAGGTCAGATATGGGCAGAGGCAGGAGAAGATAAGGACCAGTGTGTGACCCTTTTTGTGATTGGCCATAGAGGTCCACTGTGTGTGGCCAAAGGAGGAGGTTAGTGATAGGAGCTTGGAGGCAGCTGTTTGGAGGCAAGTGTTGATGGGATGTTGAAGTTGCCCATGATGATGGGTGAGAATATCTGTAGAGATGAAGTGCAGTAGCCAGGTGCTGAATTGGTCGAGAAAGGTGGTTGCAAAGCCTGGTGGTCGGTAGATGGCGGTAGGAGGGTGAATAGGAGGGGCACTTGGAGGTAGGAGGGTGAATAGGAGGGGCACTTGGAGGTAGGAGGGTGGATAGGAGGGGCACTTGTAGGTAGGAGGGTGAATAATTACAGATGGAGTGTACTTCAAAGAACGGGTAAGGAGAGGAGGGATTGAGGTGAAGGAGCAGTTGTCCATTAGCAGCAGGCCAACCTTGCCACCCTGTTTGTTGCTTCGGGAAAAGTTTATTGCCGACAGAGCATGCGTTCCAGAGTGCAAAAAAGAAAATGACAGCAAGATGAGGGGTGGTAAGCATACGTATCGTGTTGGAGGGGTGGCGTGATGTTGAGAAAGGTGGGCGAAATGAGGGCAGTAGGGTAGATGAGATCTGGTGGGGAGGGCCAGGGTTAGGAGAAATGTCTCCAGCTCTACTCTACCACGTGTGTAAACACCTCTCCCCCTATGGCTACATTGAGGGGTCTGAAAGTTTGTCTTGTATGGGATCATCCATCAAATTTAAAGGGGTTGTTAAGGAAAAATGAATTTCCCCCTATCCACAGGATAGAGGAAAGCAGAAGGTTGCGGAGGGCGTGGGGGGGGGGGGGTGGCGGGGTGTGTGGGGGGGCTGGGTCTGTACCCCCTGCCAAACTCCTGTTATGAATAGAGACGTTGATCCAGCATGCACCCTGCAGCTCTATTCTTTCCAATGGAGTACTGGACCCATAGTTCTATTTATAACATAGTCGGTGGGGCCCAATACGGAGATGACCGGGGGGGGGGTATAGCGGTCAGACCCCCGTGACCCCCTTCTTTTCCTCTATCCACAGGAAAACCTCTTTAAGCCTTGGTCACGTGTATTATTACATTGAATAGAAGGCGATATCTACTATGCCATCTGTATACAGGTAATTAATATAAAGCAAAAAGGAATAGCTAAATGAGACGAGATGTGTTCTACATCAGCTGTGACGTCCGTACCGGTGAGAATTCGGCCCCGGGGACTCTGTGTGCTCAGCATTGCAGGGTATAAAAACAGCCGGGATCTGAGGGGGGACGTCATTCATTGTGGGCTTCCTGGAGAGTCACTGACCCCGACTATTGGAGGAGTAAGTGTTACCTCTTATTCATGTTATCATCTACCATATAGTCTTATAGGAGGGATATCTGGCTGCACAATAGAAGGGTGGCAGGAATCACAGGGGAAGCTTCTTACTGACAGTCCCCGACCATACACAGGACTATACAGTACATCGGAACAGGCTTCCATGGGCGTCATCCTACATCTCTCTGCTATTCAGAATCATTGTACACATTATACTACTTCACGTGTAACAATCCTCCTTCTCTTTTACATTAATAACAATCATGTCAGGTTGTATTCACACTCTCTGCCATCTTTCTTCACAGCTTGAATTTAAACAAAATAAATGTAAAAAAAAACAAAAACCCTGCATGTGAGTGGAGCCTTATGGGTTATGACAGCTTTATTGATACAACACTGTTACATTACATTTACATGTTCCGTGCACCATATATAGGGAGAATGTGCTACAGAACGGACATCAGAACTCTGGCATAATCATTCATTATGATGCTGCGAGCTCCAAAACTGTTCAAATTTACTACTCTGACATGGCTGTGTCAGTACAGTAGTGCAAAGATTTAACTATTTCGGAGCTCATGGCATCACATGATACACAATTATGTCGGCGTTCTGATCCCCGGTCCGTAGCAAGTTGTCCCTATATACGGACTGTGCACGGAGTGTGTAGATGTAGAATTAAGTATACAGTGAAGCCACCTCCCTGAGAAGACCACCCCCTTTTACAGACCAGTTTTTCGCGATGGATGGATGTTCTTTCTGCTGTACATCATGGTGGACATTTTCTATGAAGTGATCAGCCACCTTAGATGACTGTTTTTCAGTGCAGTGATGGGAGAGTCAGTACTCCAAAGTACAGAGAACACTCATCTACCAAGTATTATTTCACTGCCAAAGTGCGTGAGAGAACAGCCTGCACATCGGGGTCTTGGTACAATGAAGAAGTGGCACTCTCTGCAGCTCAGTAAGTGAAAAAAATCTTTGTACATGGTTAAAATGCCGACGTGTTTCAGGTCTACAGACTCTTAGTCATGGCTGTGTAATCAATCCTGGTAAATTAACGTTCCCGGTGGCACATTGTCTATGCATCACAGCAATAAAAATGGCTACATGTGTGGGAGTCTTGTGTTGAACATCTCCATGTATCCATGCCCATTTAACAAGATCGATTACAGAGCCATGATTAAGGGTTTAGAAGACCTGAAACACGTTGGCATTTTAACCATATACCAACAGTTACCGAGCTGAAAAGAGTGTCACTTCTTTTCTACTAAATAGTAAATAATTGAATAAAAATTGAATATAGTAAAAATTTTAAATGGCGCTCAGTTCATTACGCTTATCCTTCTATTTCTTTTTGGCCAGTAAAAAAAAGTTAAGCTACCGCGAATGGAGCAGAAATTGCAACAGAAACAATATAAAGGGGTCCTGAGAAATCAAGTTTGACCCCCAGTAATACTGAAACCTTAACATAGTGGAAGGTAGAGATCAGAGTGTTTTCTTCAGCCTCCTCCAAGCCACCATAACTTCAATTACTTTACCTTCTTTTTTTTTTTTTTTAATTGCCTGTGGAGTTGGGGATCTGTACAGTCGTTAAATAGGGGAATAGTTGGAGATGGTTGCAGTCCCCTGGCCACATTTTACAAACATATTAATGATAGGCCCCTCAAAACTGTCCCTGCCTACTTGCCAGTCTTGCACAACTGGGTGATGGCCCCTACCCTTGGTAAGTGAAACACAGAACGGGAAAAGGTTGACAAACAACAAGCAAAAACAGAGGTCACAAGGCTAGGCAAAGAGGTCAGGATACGGTTCCAATATAGACGTCAGCTCTGGCTATAAGAGATGGTCCCAGAGCACAAGTGAACTTCTTTTATGATGTCAGGTCCCCTGTCCACAGAGTGAATGGATCGACCCTCTGACATCCAGACCATAGGGATCAAAGACCAGTAGAGAGGGGAGGTGAGTGGTGAAGGCAGCTGTCCATCACTTCTCAGTCTAAACTATCTGCATCCCAGGACTAGTCTGGCAGAAGAAACCAGACAAGTGTGATGAAAACCAGTCACCAGACAGCTAGTACTAGCATAAGAAACAGTTCAGACTGGTGCAAAGGAAACAAACAGTTCAGACACTGAATCATGGCCAAAACCACAGAGCTACTTTACGCGCTAAAAGTTGTAATTATTCTTTTTTGTCACCCTTAAATGGTTCACAAGATGAACTCAAGCAAACACCAGAAAAGTGAAAGTAGTAATATACCTGGACTGAAACACCATTGCCATCACTATTGTTTCTTTATTTCTCACCTATTCGTGTCTAATCATCTGTATACTGTAGATTTGACTCTTTGTAACCAAATGGACAATGTTTTTGCACAATGTTCTGGGGTCATCTTGGGGTTTATTAAACTTCCCAGTTGCTGTTTCTTAGTCTTTTCCCTTTTTCATCCTTTTGCCATGCCATTTTTGAGCACAGTAACCTGATGGAAATATGTTAATGAGCTCCTTTGGTGCACTGGGGGTGTTCCTCAGCCTCCCAGTGCACCATTCAGCCTGCCCCCACCTCCTACCATCACACCTACTTATGCATATTCATGCTTATGCAAGCCCCGAAGCAGGTGTAAATTTTTGCCCAATTCCTGCGCCAAACACAGGTGTCACCTGATTCACTAACAGGCGTGCGCCTCTAGATGAATACGGCGGGGTTATTGGGGGCCGGACCTAATTTAAGACCGATGTACCAGTATGCCAGTCTTAATAAATGTCCCCCTCTGTACGGAATTTGTTCAGTTACATTGTTTGTGTATATCCGAAACTACAGAACAGACCAATTTTACTAGTAATCAATGCATCAATTAGGTAATTCTAAAGGGTTCACTTACATATCCATGCAATAGTAGAACATTTCTCAGTAGCAAAAGAAGATCTAAGATTCAGTGAACCATATTGAACCGGTTACTATAATGGGCAAGAGTGATAAATGTCAAGTTTTTAAATTCTGGTAAAGGTTATAATCTAGTTCTGGGTGATATATAAGGCCATTATTGATCACAAAAAAAAAACAATTCTGATGTTTGTAAACATTTTTTTCTTCTAGGATTTTTTCACTATACGATGACAAACCAGTCTACACCTTCGGAAATAGTTCTGGTTGGTTTCCCGAGTCTCCCGCTGAGGTTCTACTTTCCTGTATCCCTCACCATGTTTTTGGTCTACATCTCCTCCCTGTCGGCCAATGGCACAGTCATATTGGTAATCATTCTAAAGGAAAGCCTACATAAGCCCATGTACATAGCCATAGCCAATCTCGCAGCCTCCGACCTTCTTTTTGACACAATCACATTGCCTAAAATAATTGCCAAGTATTGGTTTGAAGATGGGACAATGCCCTTTATGGCCTGTCTATTCCAAGTCTTCTGGGTCCATTATCTGGGGACACTGGATGCTTTCATACTCATGGTGATGGCCATAGACCGTTATGTGGCCATTTCCAGACCTCTCCATTACTCCTCCATAATCTCCAACAAACAGATGGCTGTAGCCTGTACTTTATGTGTTTTTGTATCATCCATTGCTAGTTTAATCGGTATTTGTATGAACCTTACTCTTGTATTCTCTTGTGGTCGGACAAAAATTAATAGCTGTTTTTGTACCAGTAGTAGCGTCTATAACTTGGCTTGTGGTGATGTCACTTTCCCCAGACGGGTGGGTTTCGGCACAGCGATGGTAGCCCTCCTCCTACCCTTAAGTTTCATTATATTCTCTTACATAGCTATAATAAGGATCGTGAATTCTTCGACCCACTTGGCGAATGGTCAAAAGGCCCTGTATACGTGTACCACCCACCTCTTTGTCATTGCTTTATACTACATTCCTAGACTTTTTGTTTACATAACTAACCAGACCCAGTTGATTCTTAATGCCGATGTCAATGTATTGATCCTTTGTCTGTATACGTTCTTACCTCATGTGGCCAATCCTATAATATACTGTCTACGGAACAAGGAAATTAGGCATATAATGAAAACCACCCTTAGGAGACATATATCCCTCAAAAGGACCTAATGGTCGTTAGGGCTGGAAAGACTGAGCAACACAAGCATTACTTTACCCACTAAAGAGGAAACTATGTGGAGGACCCCTAGATTAGGTTATTAGCTTAGCAAACTATGTTCTTCTCTATTGACCACTTTTTACAACCAAACTCTTGATTATATGATGTCACTGCACCAGGTGTAACGATTTCACTAGTCTCGGTCTCTCCACTCTTGGTGGAATCTATTTTGTCATTTTTTACAGACTAAGGCTAGGGCCACACTATAATATTGCTTTCTATTTAATTGTATACTTTTAACATCATGTGGTCAACCATGTTTTTGTGTACGGTAAAAAATTTAAAATGAGCCTTTTTATAATGTAAGTCACAGAAAACGGATCCTGACATAGTATGCAACTGCATCTATTTTTTGCGTCTGTTTTTTCCCCATAATAAATTTATGTAAAACAGAAAGAAAAACAAACCACAATGTAATAAAAGCCTAAAACTGTTGTTTTATATCCCAAGAAATGAACCTAAAAATGTAATTGTTATGATTGTAAAATTACCCTTTTCTCAGCCACTCTTGTGCCAAAATACAGATGTAATTTGTAATGTATTTTAAGACTGAAAGTGAATGTACCATCAGGTACCATCAGGTACATCAGGTGCAATACCTGATGGTACATACGCTTTAAAGAGCCGAAAGTACGCCACAACTTGAAATTTCTGGGCTGTAGCAAGAGCTCCTAAAAAGTCTCAAAATTGCTATATTTTATAGCTGAAGTTTACATTTTTCGGCTATGTTCACACAATGTATTTTTTCTGACAAGAACCACCGTTTTTTTCAATTAAAACAAGCACCATTCTTGTCATAGAGAAATGTGTGTGCATTAAAGTCAACAGCCGTTGTTTGCTATGGCCATGGAAATAATTGACATGTCAATTATTTCCAGCCATTTTGCATTCATTTCAATGTGACAACGGCCATTGTTTGACACTCAAGATGACGGCTGATGTTTTTGAATGCCAAACAACGGCCGTTGTCCATACCGTGTGTGAACATAGCCTCGAACTGTAAAACACAACACAAAAAAACATGTCCATGAAGTGCTCCCTGGTCCAGAGCCCTGCCCTGCCCCCAGAGCACTAGCTCTTTCTAATGATAATCAATGAAGTGGGCAGGCTGGCCCGCCCTCTGGGGGGTGGGGAAGTGCTCCTAATGGGGCTCCGGACCGAGGATTACACTGGTAACAGCAACGTTGGCAAGGAGGAAGACACATACATTCATCCTCAGTGCCCCATGTACAATAGCGGGCCATCAACAGGTTAAATTTGGCGAAGCTGCTGATAGTTCCCCTTTAATAGCGTTGGTTACTCGATCGAACATTTGAGCATTTGAGTGTTTGCTTATCTCTAATTATTATACAATAATTACGTGCCACTCAATGAATTATAAAGAAGCCTTTTATAGTGCAACTAATAATAAACTGCTAGTGTAGGTGTGTTTCCATCTATCTGACTACGGACAGTTACGGAGATCAACACTCCACGACACAATATAGATAAACACTCATAAATATTTACCATAACATGTAAGAGAACTGCTAACTACTCCAAGACAACACCACCACAACACGATATAGATAAACAAAATATTTACCAAAACATACGAGAACTACTAACTACACCGGGACGCCACAACCCCGACACGATATAGATAAACACTCAGAAATATTTACCATAACATATAAGAGAACTGCTAACTACTCCGGGACGCCACAACCCCGACACGATATAAACACTCATAAGTATTTACCAAAACATACGAGTACTACTAACTACCACCACCCCAACACGATATAGATAAACACTCAGAAATATTTACCAAAACATATACAAGAACTACTAACTACTTAGGGACGCCACCACTACGACGCAATACAGATAAACACTCAGAAATATTTACCATAACATATACGAGTATTACTAACTACTACAGGATGCCACCACCCCAACACGACATAGATAAACACTCAGAAATATTTACCAAAACATATACAAGAACTACTAACTACTTAGGGACGCCACCACTACGACGCGATACAGATAAACACTCAAAAATATTTACCAAAACATATACGAGTATTACTAACTACTACAGGATGCCACCACCCCAACACGATATAGATAAACTACTCCAGGACACCACCACTACGACACGCTGGTATCCTTGATCTGTATTCTTCTATTATACTACTTGTAGACACAGAAACAATTAAGAAATGAAATCACTCAGATGTTGTTTTGATTTTGTAACCCCTAGACAACCTATGGGGTATTGATACAGCATGGACGCCTGTGACCAGACAACCCATGCCCATGTACCTGTCCACCATTATGTGCCCTCACCGTTAACAAAGAACAGCAGCAATTGCAACAGGAGCAGCTGTGACTGCGGGGGTCCTGATCTTTTTCCCTGACTGACGAAGGAGTTCCCATTACGTCTGTGTGGTCCGATCCGCAATCTTCTAATAAAGTCGGCCATAGGCAAGCTCTATGTGCAGAGCGCCTATAACACCGCCATAGCATTGATCCCACGACGCAATCAAATGCTTGATGCATAAGAAATCTTTTTTTTTTTTTTTTATTACATAGCCACTTCCCCAATAAAAGTAAAAATCATCCCCCTTTCCCATTATACAATTAAAATACGTAAAAATAATTAAATAAATATATTATAAACCGTAGTGTGGGTGATTGTCCTATCGATTAAAATATAACAATATTGTTCCTGCACGGTTAACGGCGTAAACAAAAAAAAAGCTAAAAAGTGCCAGGTTTGCTTATTTTTATGATACAATATATAACAGAAAAAAAATAATATGCAATAAAAATGTCCACTCTGCGTAAGTATAGTACTAATGAAAACTAGAGCCCCAAACAAATCATTACAAGAGTCACAATAGGGCTATTTTAATCACAATTTAAAAAAAAAAAGTTTTACTGTAAAAAATAGTAAAATATTAGAAAAGCTATGAAAACATGGCTATCGTATTCAGACTGACCTCTAGAATAAAGATATCATGTCAGTTTTACTGTAACGTGTATTACGTAGATACAGGAACTTCTCAAAAGTTACAAAGTCACATTTCTTTCCAATTACACCCCATAAATAATATTTTTGGGGTTCCATCATGCATTTCATGGTGGGTTGAAAGGCTCCATTACAAAGTACACCTCATTTATTGAAACATAGTGCATAACATCAAACGCAACGTTTCAGTGGCTTCACCCCACCATTTCCAAGTGTGCTGTGCTGCTTTATTTGTTTAATAGATAGATAGATAGATAGATAGATAGATAGATAGATAGATAGATAGGAGATAGATAGATAGATAGATAGATAGATAGATAGATAGGAGATAGATAGATAGGAGATAGATAGATAGGAGATAGATAGATAGGAGATAGATAGATAGGAGATAGATAGGAGATAGATAGATAGATAGATAGATAGATAGATAGATAGATAGATAGATAGGAGATAGATAGATAGATAGATAGATAGGAGATAGATAGGAGATAGATAGATAGATAGATAGATAGATAGATAGATAGATAGGAGATAGATAGATAGATAGATAGATAGATAGATAGATGATAAATAGTAGTTAGGTGTAAATCACACTATATAATACAGCAATAAAGGGGCCTAACTATTGTGCAGGGCCACAAAAATAGGGGGCATAATTAAGGGGTTGTAAGAGCCTATTTTCTGTGTGGAGGCACAAAGGGGATCATAACTCCTGTGCACAAAGGTAGGAGTAACCACTGTGACCAGGCCTAATACAGGTCTAAATATTGTATGGCCTAACTACTGAGTGGAGAAACAAAACATTATTTTTGTATTGGGGCACAAATAAATGAATTATTAATGTGTAGAGGCACAATGGAGTGCATTGTTATTATGTGGCGCAACAAAAATACTGTGCAGTTGCACAAAGTGTTGCCTAAATACTCTATGGGGGCACAAACCTATACCTAACTACTGTGTAAGGGCACAAATGAGGGCCTTCCTACTACAGGGCTACAAAGAGGATGACTAAGAACAAAGTGTAGGCACAGTGGGGAAGCTATCAATTGTGCAGAGGGAAAAAAAATGGGGCTTTATTAATGTGTGGTAAGACAAAGGGAGGCATAATGTGTGGGAGCATAAAGGGGACCTATTGTTTGGAGGCCCCTTTACTATGTGGACATCTAAAGGGCGGCCAACCTACTCTGTTGGGACACAAACTTAGAGGCTTCATTAATAGGGGGGGGGGGGAGTGTATTTTCCATGTTTGAGCAGAAGTGGGCCTATTTTAGGGGAACAGTTAGGGGGTTTACTGTGTGGGGCACAAATGGAGGCAACATAAATGTATGGGGCACAAAGGTCCTAACTGTGTTGGACTACAAAGGGGAAACGTATTTATAGAGTGGTGGCATGAAGATGTGAATAATAATGTGTGGAAATATACAGGGGGCCCTGTTAATTTTTTGTGGCCCGAAGAGGACCCAACTGTCAGGAACCGGACAGCAGGACAATACAAGACAGTGAGCCCTGATGGTGAACCCCGCCCACTGTCCCTACCTGCTTGCCGCAATCCGCCCTAAGATGGCGGCGGGCAACTTGGCGGCGGTCCCTGTACTGGCTCAGTGGGACACAAAGACAAGACAGACAGACAAAACACAATAAAGAGTAGTCCAGAGTCCGGGTCACAACAATCGGGCAGCACAGTGCAAAATTACAATCCAAAAGCAAGGTCAATAAACAGGCAATATGGTCAGGGGCAGGCAGCTAGCAGGGATGGTCAGAAACACAGCCAAAGGGGTCAGAATAAACAGAGCAAGAAAAACAGAACCAGGCAGAGACAAGCTCAATATCCGGCAGTGAGAGGCAGGCTGGCACACACTACATAGGAGACCAGAGGTCCAGTGCAGGAGCTGATTGGACCAGAGCCCTAATCTCCTCAGAACACCTGGGGCAAGAGAAACCTGACTGGCAGGGAGAACAGTCTGTCAGACTAGCTAATCAGCATCAGAGTTAACTCTGGAGTGGCCAGGAGTATCTCAGGCAAAGCAGGTGTGGCTGAACAAACACAGAGGGAAATAGAGCAGTGTTCAGACAAGGTTCAGGACACTGCACCAACATACAAAAACACTGAATATTAGCACCATCTCAGCCGCACAGGCACACTCATGACACCAACTATTTTTTTTTTTTTTGGGGGGGGGGGGGGCGGCACAAAGTCAGGTCGAACTGCTGTGAAGGGATACAAAGGTATAGACTAACAACTGTGCCTGGACTACTGCAAGAGGGGCATTATTATATACAGTATGAGTGTACAACGACCGCTAAAAACAAAGGGGGCATAACGCCTTTATAATATGTGAGGGGACAAGGAGGATTACTATTGTGTATGAGGGCAAAGAAGCGTCTATCCATTATGCATTGATTCAAAGAAGGGGGTAGCTACTGTGTAGGGACATAAGGTTTTTGTTTTTTTGGGGAGGGGGGATGTAGCTCTGTGGGGTACAAGGGGAACATTATTACCATTTGGGACAATGTGGGTGGGTAAAAAATAGGAAACTTTCTTATAAGCCAGAAGCCAAAGATGTCCGTGGGGCAAATTCTGCAGAGACTAATTGTGGCTGGAAGTGTCAGTGTTGTGGGCTGGATGGAGAATTAAAGGAGAAGTCTGGACAAGGAAATTTTTTTTTTTTTTTTAATTTCCGGGAAGGGGGTGGATGAAAAAAATAACATGTACTAACCTCTCCGGATTCAGTGCTGGTGCTCGCCGTCTGCCGCTCTTCTCCTCGGTCCTTAGCCACTTCCTGGTGTAGAGACGGGACCTAGGACATGATGTATCAGGCCCGCTCAACCATACAGCAGAAGAGACGGGATACCGCAACAGCCTTTGACTGACTGAGTGGGCCTGAAATGTCCCGTCCCAAGTCCCATCTCTACACCAGGAAGCTGCCCAGGATCAGGGACAAGAGCGGCAAACATCAGGCACCCAAAATGAGCAGAGGAGGTAAGTGCATGTGATTTTGTTCTTCCACCCCCTCCCCAGCAAGTTTGAAAAAAATGTCCCTGTCCAGATTTCTCCATTAATGGGAAAGTGAAAAAAAAAATCCTATAAAAAAAGCTGCCTCTCCCCCCTTTAGCCACTAAATATAACTGCACTGTAATCACTTATAGAAATTCTATTAGAGTTCTATTATAGAGACTTTATCAAATATGTTAACTTTATCAGCTTTATCAAATATACCCCAGCTACGTTTGTGTCGGGGGGGGGGGGGGGGGCAGGTCCTTCAAAACTTTGAGGACTCAGCATACACCCTGGCCCACATTGTGTACATATAGACATGTAACCAGTGCTGTATACTCTTTACTTGATACATTATATATAATTATTATCTCCTCAATGTGGGCTGCCAAGGCAGCGATAATGAGATCCCTGCTGACACTACATGTTACCAAACATTTATGTCATCAATGGACTCCCATAGGGAGCACAGACGACTATTAATACCACACAAACGCCGCGGTGACTTCTTAGTGCTCCACTCGGACATCTGACAGGTAAGAAGCTTCTAGAACTTTACAACTTTATCTGAAGACTTTGCTCCTGGTTGAGCTGAGTTTCCAGTTTTCATACATTTATCTTTGGAGAACTTTATACTTTTATTTTGTTTTGTTTTCCATCATTATTTCAGATTTTAGGTAGTATTACATTCTTTATACTAAGGTCAGGTTCATTAACATCTTACGGATGGGACCGGATTTGACCGTTTTTTTTTTTTTTTTCTTCTTAGATGTAAGTTTTGAGGGTTTGTTTTCTGCCAGGTGAGTTGTATTTTTTTTTTATTTCACCACTTTAGGGCCGATATAATGTACTGACAATTTATTTATTTTGAAGGGAAAAAAAACTTTCATGAGCATTATCTAAAAAAGGGCCGATTTTTTATTTTAAAACTGTGGAGACATAGTCTAAAATATTATTTTTCTGCCGGTTGCACAAAAATTTACTAATTTTAGATTTCAAATCTACTTCTCAAGAGAATCAGCTTGACGCATAATGCAGGCGCCTCAAGGCTATTTTTATCCCCTTAGTGATAGAAATAATTCTAGTTTTAAGGATAGGTAAAACTAATTTTCAGCAGCCATTTTTTTTTCTTTTATATGGCTATAGGAATTACTGCAAATTTTAGTTTTATTGGAATTATTTTGGGGTTTATATTGTTTTGATTTTGAATAATTAAACTCAACCTAGGGAAAGTGCAATTAGACAGTTTTTATTCCCTTTTAACATTTTTTTCCACAGCTTCTTGATGCTGGGGTTGCAGTAATAGCAATTTTTTTTTTTTTAGTATTTTATATAAGAAAAACCAAGCACAAAGAGAGTGAGAGCTACCGGCACTACTCCGGAGGGAACAGAGGAGATAATATATATATGGACAATCTTGTACGTGCACACTATCCGATCACTGGTTGGTGCTCACTCTTATGAAAAATAAAAGTTCATGTAATAATCCAACAAGATAAAAAAAAAAGAGGGCACTCACCCTTAAGTGTGATCTTCTTTATTCGTGCTATATTAAAATGCACAGGACATACTGCGCTTTGCTGGAGAACACCAAGCACCTATTGAGAAGCTAGGTAACAGCTGGTTCGCGCGCATGCGCACTTCATCGGTCCGATTAGGGTGAGTGCCCTCTTTATTTCTATCTTGTTGGATTATATAAGAAAAAAATTCATGTTAGTGTCACTGCATTCAGAGAGCCATTATTTTTTTTTTCATTCAACACAGCTGCTTTAGTTTTTATAGGATGATCTGTAGATTTTTTTTGTGCTATTTTCAAGTGTATAAAATATCTTTTAATTTTTGACGGCCCCCCGGCTGCCATAGCAATGATTGGCATCCCCAGTGAAAGTGTCACTGTGAGTTTTGCTTGTGATAAATTGTCATGGCCTTGCCCCATCAGCCCGAGCAGAGCTCAAGTGAAACTGTTCAATGACTCAATGACTGTATGGCTATGTTAACACATAGTATTTCTGTAAGTCTTTTGCTCAGTCTTATTTCAACCAAAACCAGGAGTAGATTGAAAACACAGGAACTGCAAATCTTTCCATTATAATTTTGCCCTGTCAGTTCAACTCCTGATTTGGACTGAAGGTGATACTATGTGTGAACATAGCCTAAGTCTGCATTCCCTTTTCTGACTTACCCGAGATAAGTTGTTATCAAATCCCTCCTGCCGGCTGCCAGGTTTTATTAATGGCCGGACATTTCCTTTAAATACGTTCAATACATTAAATACATATTTGCAATATCATATGTGACCACATGGGGCGTTGTTATATAGATAAAATTGATGAATTTTGCTTACATTTCCCGCACTGACCATACTGAGCACTGTCACACTCCTCTACAACAAAATAGCAAGCTCTCTTAGGGCCCTATTCCACGGGACAATTATCGTTAACGATCCAAACGAGCGCTATTGCGAAAGACCTGAAATCGTTCACCCATTTATATCGAATGATAATTGTTACTTATGACTGTTCTTGCGGTCGTCTTGTCGTCGCTATTGCGTCCATCACTATTGGGAACGACCAAACGACGTCTCATTCAATGCGAACGATTTGCGAACGAGCGACGATAAAAATAGGTCCAGGTCTTATTAAACGATCAACGATTTCTCGTTCGGTCGTTAACTACTATTCAACTGAACGATTATCGCTTAGATTCAAATGACTTAACAATAATCTGAACCATAATCCTCCCATAGAATAGGGCCCTTACACTGGAGATGAACCACTTTTTTTTTTTTTTCAGTAGAGCGCTGCACTCTCCTCAAGAAGAAATGTCACCCTTTCAAGTCCCCTAACAAAAGCCTCTCTACTAACCAGCCAGCACACAAAAAAAACTTAAAAATCTGTCTACAGATGTTTTAAGGCTCTTTAAAGGGAATGATCATTGAGTTGAGAGGAGGCAACCTCCAATAGCTGGCACCAGAGAAGAAGTTCCCTTCATGTTGAATAGGACCCGCTTGTCACATAGCAAAGTGCATACATTTTTCTGCTTGCAATACCCCATTTAGCCACTCGGAGTGCTGTTAAATAACAACATTAATGGATTTTACTTACAGTACCACACCTCAACTTTGTTATATAAATGCAATAACTTTATTGAAGCAGTAAGTGTGATACAAGATACATGTAACTATGTAAAGAGCTGGTCTATTAACCCCTTCAAGACAGAGCCCTTTGATGCACAAAAGTCTTGGTCAGATTAATGCAATGTTCCTCCCCGCCTTCTAAGAGCCATAGCGCTTTCATATTTCCACCTACAGGGCTGGTTGGGGTGTCACTTTTTGCACCATGATCTCTAGTTTTTCTTAATATGATGTTGGTATAACAGAAAAATTTTGATCACTTTTTAGACATTTTTTTCTGATATATAATTTATTAAATCAATCAGCAATCCTGGTGTGGTTTTTTTTTTGTTTTGTTTTTTACGCCGTTCACCGTGCAGGAACAATAATATTATATTGTAATAAAAACTACATTGTTTTCTTGTATATCATATGGTATGTGAAGTAGCTAATCCAAGAAATACCTGGACGGCTTTCTTCCTCGCAGGGCGAGGATCACACCGAGCTTCGGGCGTGCACGCACCTTGCAGCTGGAAGCCTCGATCTGATCATCAGAGTAAGGAAACTGTTTTCCAGCAGAAGACAGGCCGTAGTGGAGAGACAAGCTTTCCGGGCAACGGGGGGGGGGGGGGGGGGGGGTTGTAGGTCAATCTCCCCTCCGAGAAGTGAGTAGATACATTGTGCAACATTACTTTATTACTTTACAGTACAATTAGTTTGTAAAGAGATCGCTCCCCATTTTTCTTTGCTTCTCGCTTTTTTCCATTTTAATAGATCAGACAATTCTGCAAGCTGCGATATGTAATATGTTTATTGAATAATTTTTAAATATTTTTATTTTTATAATGGGCAAGGGGGTATTTTATTGGGAGGGGGGTTTATAAGGGTTTTTTAATACTTTTTTTTTTTTTACTTTTTATTACTGTAAAACATGCAATCAATAGAATGCATATACTGGTCTATGCTATGCCATAGCACAGCATAGATCAGTGTTATCGGTGATCTATGTATAGAGCCTGCCTGAGAGCAGACTCTGTACATGGATCGCCCCGACAGGACGGAGGCAAGAAGCTTACCCCTGCCTGTTGGCACATGTGATCAGGACCCCCGCAGCATGGCTGCAGGGGTCCCGATCACTCAGTGACAGATGCTTGTTTTGTCACTGAGTTCCTTAAACACAGCGATCACTATAGATTGCAGTGTTTAAGGGGTTAATGAGACGCAGCTGCGGGATCACAGCTGCCTCTCATTACCTCCGGCCCTGGACACACTGATGTGTGCGGGACCGCTCTCATTGCTGCAGTCCCCCACACATCAGTAACCCTGTCAGTGCAGGAATGTATATATACATGTTACGGGGTATGTGCAGTAGGAACGTATATATACATGTTACTAACGGGAAGGGGTTAAAAAGAACAGGAAATATTTTAGTCTACAGGATGCACAGGATGCAGCTCTGGATGGGCTTTCAGTCCCTTAAAGGGATATTCTTATCTCTAGGTAGCACTCCTCACACTAACAGACTAAGCTTCTTTATTTTACAGCTCAATCCGAACCTATGGTCAACCAGTCTGATACCATGTTTGTGCTCGTTGGATTCCCGGGGCTGCCCGAGATGTACCATACCGTGGTCTCCTCCATATTGTTTCTTGTATATCTGGTTTCCCTCTCAGCTAATATCACTGTCATTCTGCTGGTTAGATGGAAGGAACATCTTCATCAGCCCATGTACATCATTATCGCCAACCTGGCCCTCTCTGACGTCTTATTTGATACGATAACTTTACCCAAAATAATAGCCAAATACTGGTTTGGTGCGGAGACTATACCATTCTCCGCCTGCATGTTCCAGCTCTTCTGCGTCCATTTCTTGGGGTCTGTT
Source organism: Dendropsophus ebraccatus (assembly GCF_027789765.1). Taxonomy (NCBI): domain Eukaryota; kingdom Metazoa; phylum Chordata; class Amphibia; order Anura; family Hylidae; genus Dendropsophus; species Dendropsophus ebraccatus. Next base: position 10,199,069 of record NC_091458.1, on the reverse strand, counting down.
GATTCATTCATCATCATGCTCATGGCTCTTGATCGCTATGTGGCCATCAGCCAGCCCCTGAGGTATTTCTCCATCATCACTATGAGCCGCACATTCGTTTTGTGCATTTTCTTTTGGGGTCTTGCTACTCTGTTCCCCTTAGTCAATGCCGTCTGGAACTCGCAGTTTCCATTTTGCAGATCGAGAAAAGTTAACAATTGTTTTTGTGTAAACATGGCGATCATGCCTCTAGCCTGCGGTGATAACTCCTCGCTCAGAGATGTTGCCTATGTCGGTAGCACAGTGGTTCTCTTAGGTCCATTGTGTTACATTATATTATCGTACATCCTCATCTTCGCAAAAGTGTGCACGCGCAATGCGGGTGTACAGAAGGCGTTTTCCACGTGCGTCACTCATCTGTTCATCATCGCTATGTATTACGGACCTCGGGAGTTTATGTACGGGGCCTATCAGGTCAACTATGTGTTCAGTTTAGATGTTAGCGTCCTGCTCCTTTGCCTCTATACGTTCATCCCCCATGTTCTCAACCCGATCATCTATTGTCTGAGGACTCAAGAAATCCGGCAGGTCATAAAAAGAGAACTAAGAAGGAAATTTGGGTTAAACATTGAAATTGGGGGGTTACACACTTAAAAATATATAAAAAAATATAAGAATCATATAATATTCAAAAAAAATTAATAAAAAAGTATGAAAATTAAATAAAAAGATGAATAAATCCTGTTGTTTATGAAGAATATCAGATCCTAAGTTATAAATGACACATAGTGATTTTAAATTTTTGTCAGTGGATGCCTAATGGTCCATTTACACAGAAAGATTATCTGACAAAGATTTGAAGCCAAAGCCAGGAACAGACTATAAACAGAGATCAGGTTATAAAGGAAAGCCTGAGATTTCTCCTTTTTGCTAGGGTTTATTTTCATGGTCTATTTTTTTTTTCCATGAACAACAATGACACAATGCTTGACTTCTTTCTTGTACTCCACAGAGTAGCTTTTTCTTTTTGAACCCATGTTGTCTGGCGCTAAAATGTTGGCATTGAGTGGACCTGTCAATCTGGTTCAGCAACGTTCTTCCAACCCAAAAACTTGCCATTTGATTCCTCATGAATGCAGAATTTGGATGTCGCCCTAGGATGTTGCCTTACAGTTTGACAGGTCTGCTAAACACTAAGGGCCCTATTAAACGGGACGATTATCGTGCAAAAAATCGTTATATCGTTCGAATTTAAACAATAATGGTTCTGTGTAATTGCAGACAGTGATCGAAAAATCGTTTCTATGTCGTTCATCGTTGATTTAGATCTGAACCTAAAATTATCGTTAATCGTTCGCTGTAATTCCACATTCGTTCGCTCAAGTTCAGCATTTTTTCTCTAATCGTTCAGTGTAATTGCACATTGCTCATTGTTTTTCTGGGATCAGAAGGAATAACAGATCATATTAATGATCGCAATAACGATCGTAGTAACGATTATCGTTCTGTGTAATATGGTGAACGATTTCAGGTTAACAATAAACAATCTTGTTTGTGATGGTTTATCGTTAGTCGTTAATCGTTAAACATCGCTCAGTGTAATAGGACCCTAACTGTTACTTATACAGTTTACCAGTTACAGATGGGGGAATGTTTGGGCAGATTTGGCCTGAATCGGTGGACTTGGAAGGCAGAAGGAAGGATTCTGGATCAGGACTTGGAAGATGGGAAGCGGACTTTGCCCTGCCATGGTGGGAGGTAGCAGGGTACTTGTTTTGGATGGTCGGGAGCCACGGTATGCCTATTCTTCATCTTAGCAACATCATGTGACATAAGCAATGACTGGAGGACTTATTTTTGGAGTAGGGCCTATATTTCAAGTGTATTCCAAAAAAAACTTCAAAATCAAGCGAAGACTTATTTTCGGGGTAGGGATTATTTTTGGAGGGTATTCCCATCATGCTGGAACAGCCAAGGCATGGACAGCCAGAAAGGTGGTAATTGTAGTTTAGCAACAGCTAGACGGCTGCAGGTTCCCCTTCCCTGTCCAAAGGGAATGTGTCATCGGAAAATTAACAAAAAAATGTATTTGAAGAATTTTGGGGGATATTTGTTCTAATTTTGTCCTTTCTATATTATAAATAATATATAAAATATAATCTCAAAATCTTGCAGTTTTCATTCTTACTACTAGGCCTAAAAGTATGAAAAGAAGGAGGGTGCTCTAAAGTGATCCGTACAACATAGGAGTTACAGGTGACACCAGTAGATAGAGGAGACAATACATTAATGTCCCTTTCCTCCTTATTGAATGAACTGTTCAAAGGTCACAGAGCATGCCCAGTAACGTATCCAACTCTTGTCAATGGGACAGGCCCCTTTCATTATTGTTAATATTCATGATGTAAAGCATATCACATATAAAAAATTAATACATAACATTAAGAAAATTGAAAAAGATTGCAAAAAATAATGTTTCTGCATCTGTCTCCAATCAATAATAATGATGAAAAAAAATTCAATCTAGGGGACACATTCACTTTAACCTTTTCTTGGTCACGGTTTTCGTTTTTCCCCTTAACCTTCTAGGACCTAGAACATTTACCTTACAATGAATGGTGAAGGCAATAGAAAATTATTTGTTGAGAAAAATTGGGGAGAAAAACTAAACTTTATGTGCAAATGTTCAATAATATAATCTGAATTGTATCCTTTCCGTCATGTTTTACTACTTTGTCCATCTATGGAGCTTGTTCTTTGTGGACGTGATCTATATGATCTAGCTGCTACCATTGTGTACTATATTTTTCATTCAATATTTTTTGTTTGGTGTTTTGTTTTTTCTTATCTTAGCTAATAAGAAGCTGATCCCTGGGGGGGGGGGGCTGGGTCTGACCAACAGGACCCCAACCGATCCCAAGAATGGGGATGCAGTAGCCTTCAATGAATAAAGCTTTCAGCTCTGAAGCATTTGGCGTCCCCATGGAGAATAGATTTTTATGTAAATCTTTTAACAATATGTAAACAAGCTTGTTTGGTGTTCCGGGGGTGGTTACCCATAAGTGCACCTATACTTACTCAATATTATCTAATAAGTATAGCGATTTACAATCTACAATGGACCCAGAGTGGACCCATATCCTGCAGGGCAGATGATAACATTGACATTACACTGCCTGCAACAGGACCTGTCTAGAAGAGGCTTGAAACCAATTACAATGTGAGGGAACAGAGGAGCCTAACTATATTGTAAGGGCACCATTCTGTGGGAGAACACAAGGCTTATTTATACTTTGAGCTTACAGTGGGGCCTAACTATAATATGAGACTTAACTATATAGGTTAAAATTAGACCCTGTCTGGGCCCTGTGTGTGTGTATGTGCAGGGGGGGGGGGGGTCCTAACAATACTGTGTGAGCACAAGGGGGTGCTAAGTATGCTGTAAAGGCATAGAATGGGGGCCTAAAATCCTAACGTTACTGTCATCGCACAGCAAATGAACAAATCCTTACTGTCAGCCAAACAGAGGTGACCTAACTATACTCTGGGGCACAGGGGTGAACTAACTATATTCTGGGGCATAAAGGAGGCCTGGCTATTTTTTACAGGAACAAAGGAGTTCCAACTATGGTGTGGGTGCACAAGGGGGCCTAACTATCATGTGCAGGTGCAGAAGAGTCTAACTATACAGTGGGGGCACAAGGGGGCCTAACTATAATGTGGAGGTGCAGAAGAATCTAACTATACAGTGGGGGCACAAGGGGGTCTAATTATACTGTGAAGGCACAAGGAGGTCTTACTATAATGTATGGGGAGAAAGGGTATATAACTATACTGTTGCACATAAACTGTGCAATATCTTAAAGGGATGCTGCCTCTTAATTGGTATGCACAGTTCAACCTGACAATACTGTAGCTGTCATTGGCGTCTTTGGTTCTATTGGAATTGTTTCCTACTTGCAGGAAGAGGATAGCAGCGGACAATACACAGAGTCAGGACTCTACATGTCCCCTATCATGTGGACAGGGCATACATTTTTATTGCAGGAATACCCCTCTGAACCTTTTACTACCATTGGCCATAAGAGTATTATTATTATTTTTTATCTAACCTTATGTCTGAAAGTCTGGGGATTCTTATTATCCAGCATATACACAGTTCTTAGCATCCAAGAAGTGGCAGATAACACCAAATCCCAAAATGTACATTTCATGGCTCAACTCCTTCTCTACTGTCCTATACAGTGATACCTGTCCAGGCCACAGAGCATGCCCACGTCTTCCACCAAACTCAATGGCTGACCCTATCCATGCACAATGACCTCTATACAGGTTACAGGGCATGCCCACAACTCTGCCCCATATAAGACAATGACGCATGCTCATGAGGCTGCTATAAAGTAAATCTCTGTTTACAGCTCAGGCAATATGGCCGCTCCATAATCTACAGAAAACAGACAAAAAATATCTACAAGAGAGAATTTTAAAAAAGCCTCCAAAATTATGTTTTAGTATAAAGTAAGAACTTTTAATTTGTTTATTTCATGATTATTTTTTAATAACTAGTGATAAACCTCATGTAACTTAATACATAAATAATAATAATGTTAATAATAATAAATAACTACTGATATATTTTTAAGTAAATTCAAATATTATATGAATCTAATATATTCTACCTAAATTATTTCTTTTCTTTTTTTTTTTAACATACTGTAATAAATTTAATTAATTAATTTTAAATAGTAAATAATTAATTTTAGAATTTTAAATTTGAATTGATAAAAATAATAAAATAAAGTTCAGGTTTGTTAAATGCGAAAGATCAGCAGTAACGGAGTTATAGAAGTGATATCATAACAATTAATAGAAAAAAGAAAAAACACAACAGCAGCAACAATTCCCTGAAGACCATAAAAGAGCAGTTCGGAGCGTGAGGCCCTACGAGACCTTATTAACCAAAGTGACAGTATCGTTACCTAATGACCTCCCCTCTGACTGCTCCGGTGAGGATGAGGAGGACGGCCGTAATTGGGACATTAGACGACGAGTCTTAGAAATCCTATTGGGAATCTTTATTGCAACGTTTACTTAAAGAACCAAACAATCTGCAACTTCTGATCCCTGATGTCTCCGTTTCCTCTTTACTTAATGAGTCGTCTTAATGATGCGGCTGAGATCTGGCACAATGCCCCCTGAGCATTCACACAATGGGCCACGCCGGGGCACGCCAGGAGCCGCAGCTGTTGGCTTGTTTGGAATCCTAATAGAGTTTTATTCCTAGATACAATGGAAGTTTTATGTTTTTGTTATCTGTTATTAAATTGTTATTAAATCATAGTAAGAATAACTTACTGTACATTATATATCTATATACACACACACACATATGTATAGTTGTATACAAGCCGAGATGGTTGGGCATGTATCCCATGCTACTAACATATAGGCCTAGCACACCAATCTGACCATTTGTCCCAGATGTAAGACACCTTGAAGGGAATGAGCTATAATATAAATGAACTTCTTACGCAAAACATATACGTGTATATATATATATATATTTTAGTTTTTTTTTATAAATTTCCATTTCCTTTCTAAAATAATTCTGAAATCTCAGATCTCAAAGATGGCTGCCCCCATAACAGTGTACAAAAGAAGAAATGAAAATGATAATTTTTATGAAATTATAACCCAAAAAGTATTATCCAAAAATAGAAAGATTAGAAAAAATAGAGAAGTATAAGGTACTAACCAATTAAAACAACCTTGGGCCCTCCAACTACTGCAAACGGTGATCTTGATCATGCCTGGGCAAACAAGCATATGGCTTCAGCTGCCAAGGTATCATGGGAGTTGTAGTTTTGCAACAGCTGTTACAGGACATACATACAGGAGCAGGGACGCCTGTCTATCACTGGACGCCTATCTATCACTGGTTTCTCTGCTCCTCTACAGCACATTCCCCAAAAAGTGCTGGGTGAGTGCAAGGGCGGTAACATGCAGCACAATGTAGTGTCACTGAGCTCATTATAGCGAGTGCGAGATCTTTCTATGTCATGCAGATCTGTGATCCCTCGGCCCTAGGAAGTATTACCTACATTTGTCCTGTCACAGCTGATATACACTGGAGCCATCTTGATACATTAGACCCACTTCGCCAAGGGATTGTCTGACCTTGTATGACCCCTTTAACCCCTTAAAGGGAATGTGTTATAAGAGGCTGCTGGAAAATGACCTGCACAGCATTATAGCCTGAAATAATGGTTCAGGAGGCACCGGAGGAGATTGTGTCCACTCATGCCCCAAGCGTTCCCCTTGCAATGTCTTGGGGGAAGTGAAGAGGGGGTGGGCACACAGCGACTGGTCCGATTAGTGACCGGACTTTCCTTTTGACCATTCCAGCATGGCTTCCTTTGGCAACGCTAACCTAGTTCCACAGTGAAGTTCTAATACCGCTTCTTTCTCCTAAATGGACATTTCCGCCAAGTCACCTTAAAATTCCAACTTGTTCCCCAATCTTTATTTCCCTCATTTACGGTTAAAACTGATGAATCTAGAATTTCCCCAAAGATTTGAGCTTTGCATAAGATCTTGGATTTCCTTACTCATCCTAATGACAACATAATATTAGTCACATCAGGTGTCCATTGGTCGGCCGTCCACCCCTTGATTTGTATATACCAGAACACTGCATCATTAGGAGGACACTCCCAAGTACCTGTTTGGTTATTATGTGAATAGTCCCTGTAATTGTTTATATTTCTACACATCATTTGGCTTCATAACCAATACATAGGTTTCCTGTTATGTCCATAAAGTTATTAATTTGAGTTTCTCCCAACAGGTCAACAGTCCAATCATGTACCCATAACTTTTGTTGTTTATGGGCATTCTTTATCATGTTTGGTGCTCTTTGTACCAGGATCATGAATTTGCCCATTGTTTCCAATATTTGATAAGAACCAATAATCAATAATGCTAGATCAGCGCTCATTTACTGAGCCTATTACATGGCTTGATAATCGTTTAGCGAGGGCTGCACAAACATCGCTAGCCCTTGCCCTATATATATATTACCTATATACTGTATATTACCTCTCCATGCTCCCAGTGTGCTTCTGCCCTCAGCTCAGCTTCATAGCGAGTCTCTGAACTGACAGGCCGCTCAGCCAATCACTATCTGGGACCGCCACAGCCAGTGGGCAAAAGAACACCAGAAGCGTGGAAGAGAATGTATATAGTTATTTTTTATTTTTACAGAATCATCAGCCATCGGACGTGCATCATTATTACACATAGTGATGCACAATCGATGGCCGATGATTTTGGTTCCAGACCAAAAGACACGATCAGCTGATGATCGTTGTCTCTATTACACAAAGCAATCAGCCTGATTCGAGTGATTGTCCACTTCTCCACTAGAGATGAGCAGGTAGGGAAACTATCGAATTTTTGAATACTCGACTATTCGATCGAATATCAAATCCCATTAAAGTCTAAAGGAGGAAAATGCTTGACACTTGGAAATCAAAATTTGACCACTTGGAGGTCACAAAGTCCACAATGACACCTGTGGAAATGATGCCAACACCTCTGGAATGCAATTGGGACAGCAGGGGAAGCATGCCGGGGTGCATCTAACACGCCAAAGTCACAGCATTACGCCACTATCACAGCCTCTCAACTATACACTCCAAACACAATATAACCTCTATGTAAAGTTGAAAATACATCAGGAAACCTTCTTTCCTCTACATTGACATAGACAGAAAGCCAAATTTTAGGGAAAAGAAACATTTTAATGCACCCCCTTTAAATCACGTTGCCTATGACAACTACAGATGGCATAGGAAAGGGGGAGATCAAACAGCACCAACCGATAACTGTCATTGTGTGTTTTGGGGGGGAAAGGTGATGTGGTAAGACACGTTATACGCATAAAGAGGTGTGGTTCTCATGGAAACCAAAATGTAAAAACTGAAATTGAGGCCAGTCGGTAAAGTGAGTCTTTCAAAAATCCTGGGAGTAACAGGAGAACTGATAACAATACAGTCTTCTTAAGAGACTCTGGGTTTTAAAGGTTCACACTTTAAATCCTTTAAAGAGTATCAAAGAGAAGGAAAATTTAAAGTGGATTTGATGGAACCCCCCCCCACACACACACACACACACACTACTACCTCTACCAACCTGATTGATCCTGCCTGCTAAACAGTCATTGCTTTCACCTAAAAACATGTAGAAAGAAAATTAGCAGGCCCTTGAAGTGAGTCCTCCAAAAATTTATTTTGTGGCCCTTGAGGTGAGCCCTCCAACATTTCCATTCGATTCAATTTAATAAAAAAAAACATTAAATGAAAGATTGAATTGAATTTGAGTTAATTTGAAATAGAAGATTAAAAGAACAGCTGCTAAAGTGGCCCTGTACCGGCCTGCTGGCTTCTGCCTTTGGAACAGCTACAAAATCAAAGGAAGGCGGAGGACACCACCAGCAAGTTTTTATCCAGAGGTAAAATGGTTTGAAATGGACAACACAAGGATCCTACTAAAATAGTAGGATTCTGAAAGTTGAAATGACAAGTTTTTGCCCTAACAAGGGCTTTTGTGGGTCTGTTCTGCCTAAAATCACCTAATGACCAAGTAGCATCTGATAACGAATCTCAAATCCACTATTCTATGCATGGTCCTTGAGATGAGGACTCTAAAAAATAGCTTGAGGCATTTGAGGTGAGACCTACAAAAATTAGCTTGAGGTACTTGAGGTAAGCCTTTAAAGCGGAGTTAGAGGTGTGGGGATTAGTTTAAATGGCAATAGAAAAGTCTCTCTCCATATGCAGTTTAGCCAAATATTTTATAAGGCAATGGAATTACAGCCTGGAATTCGTGGGAGCTAACTTATTCCTACTTTTTCTATGGCCAAATATTTTGACTATAGGATTGTTAGAGGGAAGCTCAAAAACTAACACTTTGTTTGATGAGTAGGTCCCACTAGACTCTCGCTCACAATTTTTAACAGGGTCATACCAGGCTCTCGCCTACAACTAAGAGGAAGGTCACCACCAGGGCTTTGCTCATAATTTGTGGGCGAGGGCCTGTTGTGATTGCTCTTAAAGGGACTGTGCCAAAGTTGCTCTTGAAAGGACTGCACCAAAGTCGCGCTTAAAGGGACTGTACCAAAGTCGCACTTAAAGGGACTGTACCAAAGTCGCTCTTAACCCCTTGCCGCAAAATGACGTTTGGGGAACGTCATGTAAAGTAGGTAGTTAATGCAACATGACGTTCCCCAAACGTCATGTTGTTCCTGCCTCCCCCCGCAGCCCGTAAGTGAGATCGGGCAGCGGGAGGAGGCAGTATCACACCACATCCTCCCGCTGCCTCTGCCCGGAGGGGAGCCGCGCTCCCCCCCGGGCAGTTAACCCCATAAACGCCGCGGTCGATGCGACCGCAGCGTCTATGGGGGAGATGTGGTGTTTGCCGCCGATCGGGCGGCGGGAGGAGGCTGCAGGACGTTGCCTCCTCCCGCCGCCACTGTCACTGTGTCCCCCGGCCCCCCTTCCACTGCCGCCAGTACCGGAGATCGCCGATATCAACATTATACCGGCAATCTCCGGTACCGGCGCCGCCGACAGCTTTCATCTCCCCCCACCGTGAATCCACGGTGGGGGGAGATGAAAATGTAATAATCAGACCCCAGATCAGCCCCCCTAGTGCCCCGATCACTAACCCGCTCCCTCCCCGGGCGGCCATCAGATCCAAGATGGCCGTCCCCATCCCTGCAAACAAACGATGTTTGTTCGCAGGGATGGATATGAAAGAATGATCAAAGCCCCATGCTCTCCGCCACCGGAGGTCTAGTTTCCAAAATGGGGTAACTTATGGGGGTTTCCCGTATACAAGCCTTCTAAATCCATTTAAAAAAAGAACTGGTCCCTAAAAAAAATCAGTTTTGGAAATTTTCACAAAAGTAAAATATGTTTCCAAAATTATGCCAGAATAAAGAGGACATATTGGTAATGTGATTTAGCAACTAATTTATGTGCTATGACTTGCTTTTTTAGAAGCAGAGAATTTTAGAAGTTCATAAAATGCAAAATTTTCAATTTTTTCATGATATTTTGATGTTTTTCACAAAAAATACACAAAGTAGTGACGAAAAAACAATCTCAGAATCGCTAGCATACGTTACAGCATCACTGAGCTATGAGCGCATAAAGTGAGACAGGTCAGAGTTTGAAAAATGAGCCTGGTCATTAAGGCCAAAACAGGCTTTAGAGGCAAGGGGTTAAAGGGAGGGTATCAAGGGTTTCTCTTTAAGGAAAGTCACTGTTAAAGGGGCGCTCTTTTCAAGCACTATGTATTTCCCTGGAAATGCAAATCTAGTTTTTGTTGTTGTCATCTTGCTGTAAAACAAAGCTGAACTTACTAGAAATCCAGGTCCAGTCTCCTGAAGGCTGCTATATAACAGCTATACTTACTGTATCCAGGTCCAGTCTCCTGAAGGCTGCTATATAACAGCTATACTTACTGTATCCACATCCAGTATCCTGAAGGCTGCTATATAACAGCTATACTTATTGTATCTAGGTCCAGTATCCTGAATGCTCCTATATAACAGCTATACTTACCATATCCAGGTCCAGTCTCCTGAAGGCGGCTATATAACAGCTATACTTATTGTATCCAGGTCCAGTCTCCTGAAGGCTGCTATATAATAGCTATACTTACTGTATCCAGGTCCAGTCTCCTGAAGGCAGCTATATAACAGCTATACTTACTGTATCCAGGTTTAGTCTCCTGAAGGCAGCTATATAACAGCTATACTTACTGTATCCAGGCCCAGTCTCCTGAAGGCAGCTATATAACAGCTATACTTACTGTATCTAGGTCCAGTCTCCTGAAGGCAGCTATATAACAGCTATACTTACTGTATCCAGGTCCAGTCTGCTGAAGGCAGCTATATAACAGCTATACTTACTGTATCCAGGTCCAGTCTCCTGAAGGCAGCTATACAACAGTTATACTTACTGTATACAGGTCCAGTCTCCTGAAGGCTGCTATATAACAGCTATACTTACTGTATCCAGGTTCAGTCTTCTGAAGGCAGCTATATAACAGCTATACTTACTGTATCCAGGTCCAGTCTGCTGAAGGCAGCTATATAACAGCTATACTTACTGTATCCAGGTCTAGTCTCCTGAAGGCTGCTATATAACAGTTATACTTACTGTATACAGGTCCAGTCTCCTGATGGCAGCTATATAACAGCTATACTTACTGTATCCAGGTCCAGTCTCCTGAAGGCAGCTATATAACAGCTATACTTACTGTATACAGGTCCAGTCTCCTGAAGGCAGCTATATAACAGCTATACCTACTATATCCAGGTCCAGTCTCCTGATGGCTGCTATATAACAGCTATACTTACTGTATCCAGGTCCAGTCTCCTGAAGGCTGCTATATAACAGTTATACTTACTGTATACAGGTCCAGTCTCCTGATGGCTGCTATATAACAGCTATACTTACTGTATCCAGGTCCAGTCTCCTGAAGGCAGCTATATAACAGCTATACCTACTATATCCAGGTCCAGTCTCCTGATGGCTGCTATATAACAGCTATACTTACTGTATCCAGGTCCAGTCTCCTGAAGGCTGCTATATAACAGTTATACTTACTGTATACAGGTCCAGTCTCCTGATGGCTGCTATATAACAGCTATACTTACTGTATTCAGGTCCAGTCTCCTGATGGCTGCTATATAACAGCTATACTTACTGTATCCAGGTCTAGTCTCCTGAAGGCGGCTATATAACAGCTATACTTACTGTATCCAGGTCCAGTCTCCTGAAGGCAGCTATATAACAGCTATACTTACTGTATCCAGGTCCAGTCTCCTGATGGCTGCTATATAACAGCTATACTTACTGTATCCAGGTCCAGTCTCCTGATGGCTGCTATATAACAGCTATACTTACTGAATCTACTGTTCATTTAGATTTTGAAAGTTATAACAGTGACACTTTAATGAAGCTACAGAAGAACAACACATTTGCTGAATAATAGAAAAATAATCTTATATAGAAAAATATTTTTAATCTATTATGTGAAAAAAGGGTTTTTGGCATAGGATATTATGTTTTATTATTATTATTATCATCATCATCATCATCATCATCATCATCATCATCATCATCATCATCCCAGGAGAAGGAGAGATGATTGGATTTGGCAGCGGAGGAGGATATTGGAGGTATTTTTGCTGGGTTTTGCTATTATTTTTGGTGAATGACACTTTGCATTAACATTTTGCACCAAAATCAGAAACCCAACATTTTTCTAGAAAAGTTTAAATACTTGACAAAATTGAGTTACCTTGACATCTACTATATGTAGGCAGCACAGAGGGGGTCATCTACTATATGTAGGCAGCGCAGAGGGGGTCATCTACTATATGTAGGCAGCGCAGAGTAGGGCATCTACTATATATAGGTATCTACTATATAAAGGATAGCAAAAAAAGAGAATAATTGTGGCACTCACCCCAATATGCAGTAAAAAAGCCTTTATTGCAGAGCGGCTCGGTGAAGACGCTGACTAGTGACTGGCCCAGTCACTAGTCAGCGTCTTCACCGAGCCGCTCTGCAATAAAGGCTTTTTTACTGCATATTGGGGTGAGTGCCACAATTATTCTCTTTTTTGCTGTACTATGGACACTTGGTCTTGCTGTTGAGCAATACCCTGCAGCAGTACAGAGGTCTTCCTATGTGATTACTACTGGTCGGAGTAAGGATTGAGTGGTGCCGGGAATTATTTCCCGTTGATTGGACACAACTATATATAGGATGCCCCCCTCTAGGAAGCAAAGAGGGGGGCATCTACTATATATAGGTATCGCAGATCGGGCCATCTACTATATGTAGGCAGCACAGGGAGGGCCATCTACTATATGTAGGCAGCACAGAGGGGCCATCTACTACATGTAGGCAGCAAAGAGAGTGTTATCTACTATATGTAGGCAGCACAGAGGGGGCCATCTACTATATGTAGGCAGCTCAGAGGGGCCATCAATTATATGTAGGCAGCACAGAGGGGGTCATCTACTATATGTAGGCAGCGCAGAGTAGGGCATCTACTATATATAGGTATCTACTATATATAGTATGCCTCCCTCTAGGAAGCAAAGAGGGGGGCATCTACTATACATAGGTATCGCAGATCGGGCCATCGACTATATGTAGGCAGCTCAGAGGGGCCATCTACTATATGTAGGCAGCACAGAGGGGGCATCTACTATATGTAGGCCGCAGAGAGGGGGCCATCTACTATATGTAGGCAGCACAGAGGGGGCCATCTACTACATGTGGGCAGCAAAGGGGGTGTCATCTACTATATGTAGGCCGCAGAGAGGGGGCCATCTACTATATGTAGGCAGCACAGAGAGGGCATCTACTATATGTAGGCCGCAGAGAGGGGGACATCTACTATATGTAGGCCACAGAGAGGGGGCCATCTTCTATATGTAGGCAGCAAAGAGGGGGCCATCTACTATATGTAGGCAGCTAAGAGGGGCCATCTACAATAAGTAGGCAGCACAGAGGAGGCCAACTACTATATGTAGGCAGCACAGAGGGGGCATCATCTATATGTAGGCCGCAGAGAGGGGGCCATCTACTATATGTAGGCAGCACAGAGGGGGCCATCTACTATATGTAGGCAGCACAGAGGGGGCCCATCTACTATATGTAGGCAGCACAGAGGGGGCCATCTACTACATGTAGGCAGCACAGAGGGGGTTATCTACTATATGTAGGCAGCACAGAAGGGGCATCTACTATATGTAGGCAGCACAGAGGGGGCCATCTACTATATGTAGGCAGCACAGAGGGGGCCATCTACTACATGTAGGCAGCAAAGGGGCTGTCATCTACTATATGTAGGCCGCAGAGAGGGGGCCATCTACTATATGTAGGCAGCACAGAGGGGGCCATCTACTATATGTAGGCAGCACAGAGGGGGCCATCTACTACATGTAGGCAGCAAAGGGGCTGTCATCTACTATATGTAGGCCGCAGAGAGGGGGCCATCTACTATATGTAGGCAGCACAGAGGGGGCAATCTACTATATGTAGGCAGCACAGAGGGGTCATTTACTATATGTAGGCAGCAAAGGGGGTGTCATCTACTATATGTAGGCAGCACAGAGGGAGCCATCTACTATATGTAGGCAGCACAGAGGGGGTCATTTACTATATGTAGGCAGCACAGAGGGGGGCATTTACTATATGTAGGTAGCACAGAGGGGGTAATTTACTATATGTAGGCAGCACAGAGGGGGCCATCTACTAATAGTGCAATTTGTTTTCTCATATCTGCTCCTGAGTGACTGTCAAAGCACAATCAGCTTCCAATTTCCTAAAGAAAGGGGCTCGGTCAGCAGAGAGACTGCATTGGCTGGTACAGTCTGGAGAGTCTGTGACCCTGATGCGTTAAAGGAACCATTCATCAAAAATCTGAGAGTGCCGTGGGAAGAGCCCCCCGAGATGTAGTGGCCTCAGAGAAGGACTTAAAAGGGAGCCTGTCAAGAAGGGCAGCCCCCACTGAACCCACCTAATAATAATAATACAGTTTTCTATTTATATAGTACCAACAGATTCTGCAGCATTTTACAATTCTGGAGGTACAAACCAACAAAAATCAGACATTACGGAGATATACAGTACATATAAATATCCATACATGAGGAGAGAGGACCCTGCTTGCAAGAGCTTACAGACTATTAGGAGGGGGTTTAAGACAAAAAAGGCAGAGGGGCAAAGTGCTTCACCCTGGATAGGGCCGGCATACATAGCCGCTTCTGCATATCCCGCTCCTGGTGCTGGTCGCAGTGGGGAGATTTGGCCGTGACTCATCTGTGCATTCAATATGCGAATAAGCAGAGATGAGTCTGATGGCCCAGCATTACCTAGCTCATTGATACCATCACAGCTATTCTGATGCTCATCATGTCCCCATTGACGTCCACTGGAGCCATCTCGGTACATTTTAGACATACCCACTTAGCCAATCACTGGTCAAAGAGATGACCTACTTTGTCTAGAGGTTGTCTGACCTGACATAACTTAAAGGGAATGTGTTCTCAGAAAATCACCTGGTGTTTAAACGAAAGTGGTAAACTCATCTTGGGAACTTATGGCATATCCACAGTCCCCTAAATGTAGGTCCTACCTCTGGAACCCACTCCAGTCTTCAGATCAAGGGCTCCCCGCCGCCCTCCAGCCTGCAGAAAATTGGCAAATCCAGCAACTTACACAGTTTACATAACTCTCATTGTCTTTAATGGGCATTATGCAAACAGTGCAGCTAGTGTTTTGTAGTGCTAAGCCAGCCCCCTCAGTAACGCCCACTGCTTCTAAGCCAGCCCCCCTTAGCAACGCCCACTGCTTCTAAGCCAGCCCCCTTAGCAACGCCCACTGCTTCTAAGCCAGCCCCCTCAGCAACACCCACTGCTGCTAAGCCAGCCCACTAAGTAACATCCACTGCTGCTAAGCCAGCCTCCTCTGTAGCAGCCACTGCTGCTAAACCAGCCCCCTTAGTACTACCCACTGCTGCTATGACAGCCCCCTCAGTAACGCCCACTGCTGCTAAGCCAGTCTCCTCAGCCACACCCACTGCTGCTAAGCCAGCCCCCTCACTAATGCCCACTGCTGCTAAGCCAGCGCCCTCAGTAACGCCCACTGCTGCTAAGCCAGCCCCCAGTAAGGCTCACTGCTGCTAAGCCAGCCCCCTCAGTACTGCCCACTGCTGCTAAGCCAGCCCTCTCAGTAATGCCCACTGCTGCTAAGCCAACCCCCTCAGTAACACCCTCTGCTGCTAAGACAGCCCTCAGTACCGCCCACTGCTGCTAAGCCAGCCCCCTCAGTAAGGCCCACTGCTGCTAAGCCAGCCCCCTCAGTAACACCCACTGCTGCTAAGCCAGCCCCCTCAGTACCACCCACTGCTGCTAAGCCAGCCCCCTCAGTAACGCTCACTGCTGCTAAGCCAGCCCCCTCAGTAATGCCCACTGCTGCTAAGCCAGCCCCCTCAGTAAGGCCCACTGCTGCTAAGCCAGCCCCCAGTAAGGCTCACTGCTGCTAAGCCAGCCCCCTCAGTACTGCCCACTGCTGCTAAGCCAGCCCTCTCAGTAATGCCCACTGCTGCTAAGCCAACCCCCTCAGTAACACCCTCTGCTGCTAAGACAGCCCTCAGTACCGCCCACTGCTGCTAAGCCAGCCCCCTCAGTAAGGCCCACTGCTGCTAAGCCAGCCCCCTCAGTAACACCCACTGCTGCTAAGCCAGCCCCCTCAGTACCACCCACTGCTGCTAAGCCAGCCCCCTCAGTAACGCTCACTGCTGCTAAGCCAGCCCCCTCAGTAATGCCCACTGCTGCTAAGCCAGCCCCCTCAGTAATGCCCACTGCTGCTAAGCCAGCCCCCTCAGTAAGGCCCACTGCTGTTAAGCCTGCCCCCTCAGTACCGCCCACCTGCTGCTAATCCAGCCGCCTCAGTAACGCCCACTGCTGCTAAGCCAGCCCCCTCAGTAACACCCTCTGCTGCTAAGACAGCCCTCGCAGTACCGCCCACTGCTGCTAAGCCAGCCCCCTCAGCCATCTCCCCTTCTCTGTCCCCATTTTCTGCTAATTCTGTATATCCTCCCCTTCTTTGTCTCCATTTCCTGCTATCTCTGTATATCTCCCCCTTCTCTGTATACCTCCCCCTCTGTCTCTCCTGCTATCTCTGTATATCTCCCCCTTCTCTGTCTCTCCTGCTATCTCTGTATATCTCCCCCTTCTCTGTCTCTCCTGCTATCTCTGTATATCTCCCCCCCTTCTCTGTCTCTCCTGCTATCTCTGTATACCTTCCCCCTTCTCTGTCTCTCCTGCTATCTCTGTATATCTCCCCCTTCTCTGTCTCTCCTGCTATCTCTGTATATCTCCCCCTTCTCTGTCTCTCCTGCTATCTCTGTAAATCAAGGATTACATACATCGCACAAAATGTACATTGGACCACACTGTCAAACATGGGGCTCATTGTTATTGACGTGTGGACATATTTAAGAGCATCCTGGGTAAATCGTGTGAACGACACATACCATATCTACTAAATACATTCTTCTCTACTGTATTCACAGATAACAGAGGACAGGACTAGGGATAATATAAATCCTCCCATAAATCTCACCTGCCTAACACAACAAGAAGTGGGGAGACGCCTTAAAAACAATAAAATCCATAAGTCACCGGGCCCAGAAGGTATCCATCCTAGAGTTTTGCAAGAATTAAGTACTGTGTTAGACAGACCCTTATTCCTAATATTTAAAGATTTTATAATGACAGGGATTGTTCCACAGGACTGGCGCATAGCTAATGTGGTACCAATATTCAAGAAGGGGTCAAAGAGTGATCCTGGAAACTACAGGCCCGTAAGTCTAACATCTATAGTAGGTAACGTATTTGAGGGGTTTGTAAGAGATGCTATACTGGAGTATCTTAATGAAAATAATCTTATAACACAGCACCAGCATGGATTTATGAGGGATCAATCCTGTCAGACTAATCCGATCGGCTTCTATGAAGAGGTAAGTTATAGACTGGACCTGGGGGAGGCTGTGGATGTTGTGTATATGGACTTTTCAAAGGCATTTGATACTGTGCCGCATGAAAGGTTTGTCTACAAAATGAGGATGCTGGGACTCGAGGAAAACGTATGCAAATGGGTAAGTACCTGGTTGCGTGATAGAAAACAGAGGGTCATTGATGGAACATATTCAGATTGGGTTTTAGTTACTAGTGGGGTACCTCAGGGGTCACTTCTTTTTAATATTTTTATTAATGATCTTGTAGAGGGGCTACAGAGTAGAATCTCCATTTTTGCAGATGATACTAAACTGGGTAGAGTAATCAGTACAGAGGAGGATAATATCATATTACAGAGGGATTTGGAGAAGCTGGAGGCTTGGGCGGTGAAATGGCAAATGAAGTTTAATGTGGATAAATGTAAGGTTATGCATTTGGGCTGTAGAAATAATAAGTACAGTTATGTGCTAAATAATAAAACACTGGGTAACACTACTTCCAAAAAGGACCTGGGGGTATTGGTGGACAGTAACGTCATCTACAGTGATCAGTGCCAGGCAGCAGCTGCCAAGGCTAATAAAATAATGGGAGGCATCAAAAGAGGTATAGATGCTAAAGATGAGAACATAGTTTTGCCTCTTTATAAATCACTGGTCAGACCACATATGGAATACTGTGTACAGTTTTGGGCACCGGTATATAAGAAGGACATAGGTGAACTGGAGCGGGTGCAGAGGAGGGCAACAAAGGTCATTAAGGGAATGGGTGGGTTACAGTACCAAGACAGGTTATCAAGCTTGGGGTTATTTACACTAGGAAAAAGACGTCTTAGGGGCGATCTGATCACAACGTACAAATATATGAATGGACAGTACAGAGATCTTTGTAGTGGTCTCCTTACTCCTAGGTCTGTAACAATGACAAGGGGGCATCCTCTACGTCTAGAGGAAAGAAGATTTCACCATCAGCATTGACGCGGGTTCTTTACTGTACGAGCGGTAAGACTGTGGAACTCTCTGCCACATGATGGTGTCATGGCCAATTCATTAAATAAGTTCAAGGGAGGCCTGGATGCTTTTCTTGAACAACATAATATCACAAGTTATGGGCATTAGATTTCCAGCGATACGTTGATCTGGGGATTATTCTGGTTGCCATTGGGGTCGGGGGGGGGGGGTTCTCCCTGCGATGGGGCAATTGTCATCTGCCTCATAGGGGTTTTTGCCCTCCCCTGGATTACCACAGCAGGGTTTCCCTAGGTTGAACCTGATGGACTCTTGTCTTCTTTTAAGCTTATTAACCATGTTACTATGTAACCTGACAATAGCTGTCATTGGTGTCTCTGGTTCTATTGGAATTGTTTCCTACTTGCACTTGGACTCTTTTGTATTGGCCTGTCAGACTCTACACCTCTTACCATTGTGAAGCCCTTTATGTCCAGGACCCATCTCACATGTTCCCATGTACCACCCTCACATAGACGCATCACAGGTTCCACACCTGTCACTCCTCTTGCCATTCTTCTCTTTCACAGCCCATCAGGCTGCACTTTTTTAGCTTTCCAGGCCCAGACCTCCGCCCAGTCTCATGCAGATTAGGTTATATGGAAGCAACACAACCCCACATACAAGCTGGCCTAGCACCACAATGTCTACCACCTAATCCAGCGCAAGGCAGCACATGATGGGTCTCCCTGCCCAGCAGGAAGACCAGGAACATTCCCCCAAATCTTATAAACTAACACAGGAATGGTGCCACCACTGAATTGAGAGCAGGGCCCAAAACTTTTCAGCCACCACAGAAGAAAATATTAAGCCCTCCAATGCTTTTGACCACAATAAAAGGTATTAACCCCTCTAACTTTAGACAACAAAGGAAGGGGGTGTTTCAAGGGGCATTTCAGCTATACAAACTCATCCCCTATTCACAGGGTAGGGGAGAAGTGTATCCATTTGTGGGGGCACCAAAGATAGCTGAGTACAGCATTCAACTACCTCCGCCATGGCTCCATAGAGAATGAATGGTTGACCTTTCACTTTACTTAGAGGAGACAATTGAGTTCCCATTTTCTAGCAGGAGCCCCTATGATCAGACATGTGTCCCCTATCGTGTGGACAGGGCATACATTTTTATTGCTGGAATACCCCTTTCAACCTTTCACTACCATTGGCCATAAGATTGTTTTCATTTATTTTTTATCTAACCTTATGTACGAAAGTCTATCGATTCTTATTATCCAGCATATATATAGTTCTTCGCATCTAAGAAGTGGCAGATCCCATGGCTGAACTCCTCTACAGTCCTACACAGTGATGCCTGTCCACACCACAGAGCATGCCCACATCTTCCACCAAACTCAATAGATGCAGGTCACAGCTGACCCTATCCATGCACAATAACCTCTTTACAGGTTACAGGGCATGCCCACTACTCTGTCCCATATAATTCAATCACACATGCCCATGAGGCTTCTATATCTCTGTTGTTTACAACTCATATTCATCTACAGAAAACAGACAAAAATATCTTTAATTAGAAAATAAAAAAGCCCCAAAAATGAGGTTTTAGTATGAAGTAAGAACTTTAATATGTTTAATGTATCATTATTAACTTTTATTGCTGTTATTAACAGTTAATAATAAAACAGTAAATATATTAAAAGTTCATACTAAATGCTAAAATATAATTTGTATGAAATATATATAATATATATATATATATATATATATTACATAATATATAATGCTATAAAATATATATACATTTATTTTTTTCTGATTTATTTTTTTAGTAAATTCAAATAATATTAATTAATTATAATATATACTTCCTAAATTATGTCTTTTTATAAACATACTGTAATAAATGCTTATAGATAATTTTAGAATTTTAACATTTTAATCTATAAAAATAATAAAATAAAGTTTCAGTTTGGTAAATGTGAAATAGATCGGCAGTGATGGAGTTATAGAAGTGACATCACAACAATTAACAGAAAAGCAAAAAAAAACACAACAGCAGCAACAATTCCCTGAAGACCATAAAAGAGCAGTTCGGAGCGTGAGGCCCTACGAGACCTTATTAACCAAAGTGACAGTATCATTACCTAATGACCTCCCCTCTGACTGCTCCGGGGAGGATGAGGAGGACGGCCGTAATTGGGACATTAGACGACGAGTCTTAGAAATCCTATTGGGAATCTTTATTGCAACGTTAGATCTGCCACCTCTGATCCCTGATGACTCTGTTTCCTCTTTACTTAATGAGTCGTCCTAATGATCCGGCTGAGGTCTGGCACGATGCCCCCTGAGCATGTTGTCATAGTATCTAATAAAGATTTTCATATATTTCTACTTTTGGTAGTACATTTGTGATAATTTCTTTGGGATACAGATATTCATTGTATGTGTAGCAATCTAAATGTTTGTCCCAGATGTAAGAAAGCTTAAAAGAAAAAAAAAAGCTATTACCTAAAGAAAAAGTTTTATTATTTTTTAAAAAAATTTATGTTCCAATACTAGGTGATGTTAAAAAAACAAACAAACAAACATCTCAGGCTAGATGGCTGCCTCCATAACAACGTACAAATGAAATAAAATAAAAATTACAATGCAAAAGGAGAAATGGAATGGAAAAAAATAGAGAAGTATCAGGTACTAATCAGTTACAAAAACCTTGGGTCCTCCAGCTACTGCAAAACGATGACCATGCCTGGACCACCAAGCATATGGCTGCGGCTGCCCAGGTATCATG
This sequence comes from Dendropsophus ebraccatus, assembly GCF_027789765.1. Classification (NCBI taxonomy): domain Eukaryota; kingdom Metazoa; phylum Chordata; class Amphibia; order Anura; family Hylidae; genus Dendropsophus; species Dendropsophus ebraccatus. Next base: position 10,177,723 of record NC_091458.1, on the reverse strand, counting down.
GGAGTTGTAGTTGTGCAACAGCTGGAGGGCTGCCATCACTCATCTACCGAATCCATTTTAACTATAACTTCTTGTATTGGTCCCGGTTTCTGATTATCTAATTTCCCTATTTAACATAAACATATTTAGGCCAGGAAACCAAAAAGTTCGCTAAAGTCCCACCTCACTAAAAAAAATCCCAGAAATATATAAAGAATTCTGTTTTCTGAGGTCATTAGGATATGCAGAGAGCAGGGTTCTTGGATACAAGACACCTGTCCATCACCAGACGCCTGTCTGTCAACGGGCGCCTGTCTGTCAACGAACGCCTGTCTATCACTGGACTCCCTGTTCCTGTACAGCACATTTCCCCCAAAATGCTGGGTGAGTGCAAGGGTGGTAGCATGCAGCACAATATAGTGTCACTGAGTTCTTGATGGCGAGCGCGAGATCTTTCTATGTCATGCAGATCTATGATTCCTCGGCCATAGGAAGTATTACCTACATTCATCCCGTCACAGCTGATATCCACTGAAGTCATGTTGATACATTAGACATACCCACTCAGCCTATCACAGGTCACAGCTGTGACCTATTTCACCCAGGGATTGTCTGACCTTGTATGACCCCTTTAACCCCTTAAAGGGAATATGTTATAAAAGGCTGCTGGAAAATGACCTGCACAGCATTACAGCCTGAAATAATGGTTCAGGAGGCACCGGAGGAGATTGTGTCCACTCATGCCCCAAGTGTTCACCTTCTGCTGTTTTAGGGTAGTGAGGAGGGGGTGGAGGACAAAGCAACTGACCGGTAAGATCACTGGACAGAGCACCAAGTGCAAGAGGCAAGGATGTGCGGGGGGTCACAGTGGTCCTGCTTGCAGAGAGGGAGGTCTTATATATATTACAAGCTTTGATAACATGGTGCACTATTAGGCTATATTCACACACCCATAGTGTAGCCCGCGACCGCGGCCCACACTACGAATGTGCATCTGTAGTGCTTCATGCCTCACGGACCACTACGCTCACACTTCATTACCCTAGTGATCTGTGAGGGTCCACATTACAACATGTCCATTTTTTTTTGTGCCACAGATCACGGCGCCGTATACACGTACGGATGTGTGAACGGGGCCATTGAATAACATTGGTTTTATGTTCTGTCCACAATTTCGTGCCTGCAATTGCGGACAGAACAACGGACGTGTGAATATAGCCGCATTCTTTAATTGGTTATTCAGGTTAATATGTTTAAAGAGGATGTACCACCAGGTACATCCTTTTAATCTGACACAGGGATAGAACGGCGCTGACACGGGCAAGCCGGTGCCGCGGTCCGTTTTTCGATCCGCGGCCTGGATGCCTGTGACGGCACCGTTCCATCCTCTTTAACATGTCCCCCTGATTATGAGTAAATATGATAAAGGTTTAACCATAACCATTGTATTACACTCCCTCTCCATTCGTAGCTCAGTCATTCCCATGTACACGTATATCACATTTTCCTTGAGACCATGGGATAATCATCAGCATGTGCTATACCCTATAACTCCAAATTTCCAATGGGGATCCCATCCTACATTCTTTGTACCATTTCTGGTAAGATATTATCTCCCTTGTTCCTCTCTATCTTAGTTTGTTTTTATCTCCTCCTAACCTTCCGCATTAAGGGTATGATCACTCTGAGTAAAAGTGGCCGAATTCCGCTCTCCACTCAAAGAATTGACATGTCTCCAGTATATTACACATCCCAGTATCAGGCTCCCAGTATATTACACATCCCAGTATCAGGCTCCCAGTATATTACACACCCTGCCGTATCTCTGCACGTATTTTAATGAACTGTTCTGGGTGGGCTCTTATACTTCGGATCGGACCACTCCCGCAGGATCTGGCCCGGAGTCCTTCGCACCTCAAACTTCCGATGCAGGCCATGAGTTATTTTAACCAATATTTTTTTTATGCATGTCTGGATTCTGCATGGGGCCATGATGTAGATCATAGCCAATCCTGTCCATTATCTTCACAGTGTATTTGAGTTCTCTGAGGCCAAAAGAGGAGGCTCGCTAGGAAATGTTGACTTGTTGAGCTGACTGTATGCTTCGCCCTAGCATTCTCCCGCATATAGCATGATACATGCATTGGCTCTATAACCAATACATAGGTTTCCTGTTATGTCCGTAGAGTTTCTCCCAACAGGTCCTCAGTCCAATCTTCTTTTACTTGTGGTTTGTGCTCCTCCTTTGGCTTCACAGTCATTTCTACACACAACAACATTAGGATTATGAGACATTGTTTATGGACACCTGTCTTCCATTTCTGAGGTCTTCTAGGAAGCTTTTTTTCTTTCCACAGATTATAATCTTCATCCATAAAGATTCTGATTTTCTGTTCTGAAAAAAAATAAAAAATAATTTTATTATTAACATGTACCCATACCCATAACTTGGATCATGAAATGGCCCATTGTTTCCATTATTTGATAAGGTCCTTCCTAGTTAAGATCCTATTAGTTGGCCCGATCAATAATGTAAGCGAGCACCGATCTGCTAAATTGCTGCTTGTTTACAAAGCCTATTACATGGCTCGATAATCATTAAGCAAGGGCTGCATGGACATTGTTAGCAATGTCCATGCAGCCCTTGCCCTAAACAGTATACATTACCTCTCCACACTCCTGGTGTTCTTCTGCCCTCAGCTTCACCATGGGTCTCTGAACTGACAGACCGCTCAGCAATCACTGGCCAGGATCGGGAATGGCTGAGTGGCCTGCCAGTTCAGAGACCGCTCTGAAGCTACAGTGGCGCCTTTGGGAAGAGAGCAGAGGGCAGAAGAACAATAGGTGAACTCAACTTGCAAATGTTTAGGAACTGCGGGAAGTAAATGTCCTTGTGCCTTGTAACATGCCACACTATTTTCACTAACAAATGGATGTGTTTGAGGCAAGCTCAAAAATGGTCAGTCACTGGGAACTAACACTTTGTTAGATGAGTGGGTCACACCAGGCTCTCACTTACAATTATAAGGAAGGTCACACCAGGCTCTTGCCCTCAATTTTTGAGAGGGTCACCACCACGTGCTCACCCACAATTAGGAAATAGGTCACCACCAGGGTTTTCAATCAAAATTTTGCTACAGGTCACAGTCTACAGGTCAGACTTTCTTATTAGGAGGGTATCCACCAGGCTCTCGCACAAAATTTTAATAGTGTGTGCCTGAGGCCATCCTTTATGTGTAATGAAGGGTGTATGGTATTCCCTTTTTCCTATGAATTTTTGACAGACCTTGCACTTAGTCCATTGGTTTGATGACTCTACGAGTCCATCCTTCAAAACTGAAACAGTATGGGTCTGACCATGTCACACACATGCAAAGACAGTTACTGATGGGTGTTGTTTGCGTTTCACAGCATATGTGGTCGTCAGAGATGATGGATACCGGAAGGTGAGAGACATGCCAGCTTTTAAGGGGTATAGGAGGATTTTTCTACTCTTTTCCCTTTTGGTTTCTCTTCAAGTAAATGCACATAAAAGAGTGTTTACCAACTCCCCCCACACACACTTTAAATGGGACTTTATCTTGGGGGGGTGCACAATATTGTTAGTCTGTAGAAGTGGTGTAAATAGGGGACATGAGAGTCTTTAATGCACCCATGCACGCACCCCCTACTGTCCCAGTTCCATTTCCGTGGTGTTTCCATCACTTTATCCATCACATCTTATGACCACAAATAATCACGGTACTACGCCGTTTCCTTATCTGCATAAATGTCTATAAGAATTTCAGAAACATAGAGAAGAACCAAATTCTAATGGACTATGTCTCTGCCAAGGGGATGGAAATACCCCTTTCCGATCTAGTTAGTTGGAATCAACATTTTCCATGGTTCAATGACCGAGCGGCGTTTTCCTTGCATTATGGTCATCACTGCCTTTTTAGCGATTTTTAGTAGAAACCTCCTCCTTCTATGTGATAGCTGAATCCTCCCCATGTGGACCCCAACATAGCCACTGAGCATCATAGCCCTTCAGACACACAAAGCATAAAATTGTCACCCACACATGGTAATACAATACAAATACAACATACATCAACATAACAGCAGCAAATAATTCTGTTACCTTTATAGACAAAGAACAAAACTATCAAGATGTTTATACCGGCACCAGTTACCGATGACCTCAAGAATGGAGGACTTGCCTTCTTTTACATGATTTTCAGCATGATTTCCTATTATTATGTCAATGTTATAGAACCCAAGAGAGAGAATTGCTGCACAAGTTCTTTCCACTAGTTATAGCCAAAGGACCAACCCAGACTGGACCAGTGTCTCCTGAGCCCCTGAGGAGTCGTATGGTCGCGGGTTGAGTTTATGTAATTCCTTTTTAATTTAGTTTTACAAACATTAAGAGAAAATAGAAAGAATAAAAATAAAGATTAGGACAATAAGAAAAAAAGGAAATTACAAAATTTTGGGTTCCGTGTCAATCTAAGGGGGTCACCATTCAACTACCAGTTACACAATAAGCTATACGTTCATACAACTCGACTAGCAGTTACTATGGGTAAGAATATGTTTCAAATATTTGTATTTTTGTAAATTATGGATCAGTTTCAATTTTAAAGCTTCTGTCCTCAGCCCATAGACAATGGGATTAACAATCATGGAAGTAAGGGCTCCACCGATGGAGAGTAGGACATGAAACGTGATAGAAATATTCCCACCATTCAGCCTGTAACGGAGAAAGACAAAAAGCCATGTAATCATAAAAACAGAAAAGGTGATGATGTGGGAGACCAAGGTGTTGATGGCCTTCAGGGATGATGACCTGGAGGACTTCAGACAAATCACCAGTGTCCTGATGTAACAATAGATGATGACCAGTAGAGCACAGATAAGGACAAGCAACATTTGTACAAGTCCAAAGAGGTTGTTCACAGAGGTGTCCCCGCAGGCCAGTCTGACCAGAGACATATTGTCACAGTAGACATTATTAATATTGACCCCACAAAACCTGAGGTTAGCGGTCATCATCACAAGAGTCAATATAAGTATAAAGGAAACAGCCCAAATCACAGTGATAAATGTCACCATCTTCATATTTGTCATGATGGAGAAGTATCTCAGAGGGTTGCCCACCGCTAAATATCGGTCATAGGCCATGGTGGTAAAAGTCAACAGCTCTACCGTAGAAAAAGTTAGTGCACAGAAGGTCTGAGTGATACATTCAGAGAATGATATAGTGGAGGATCCCGATAATAAACCAACAATGAGCCGAGGGAGGAAAGCAGCGTTCCCAAAGACACCATTGAGGAGAAGATTACAGATGAAAACGTACATGGGCTCATGGAGACTTTCCTCAACCCATATAACATAGACCATCAGACAACACAACAAAGTGGGTATAATGTACAGGAAAAAAAATACAATAGAATAAGGGATCCGGTATTTTTCCATCTCCAAGATTCCTAGGAACACAAAAGAACTTCCCACCATGGACATGTTCTCCATCCTCGGGCCTGACTCATCTTCTAGTAACATCATGATGGGAGATACAGTAGCATGCTGGTGTTAGTGAGCAGCTTTATTCTCATCCTCTGTACATCAGGCTCCTTCTTATATACCTTCTACCACAGAGATTTCTCTCACAGGATTTATTCTCTAAAGATTTTGTTGTTATAATGAAGCTAAAGAAGAACAAACCTGCTGAATAATAGAAAAATAATTTTAAATAGGAGAATATTTTGAATCTATTATGTGAAAAAAAATGATTTTTTTTGGCATGGGACAATATGTATTAAGATACAAAGACATAGAGGATGCATTATAAAATTATTATTTTTTTAACACTAAAATATTGTTGAAAAATTTCCTCAAATTTTTTCCCCACCTGTCCAGGAATATTAACATTTGCATAATAGTTTTTAATATTTTCCAGTCTTGGCCTCTAGAGGGAGCTAATCAAGGAATGAGGGAGGGGGTATGTGACACAACCTGTAATACGGTAAAACCTGTAATACAAAATTGGGCTGGACTAATGGTAACATTTTGAGTGCAAAAGGATAGGGGAATGTGTTGGTGAATACTACTCTGCAGCGCCATTTTGTTGTTGACTACACAGTGGTATAGTGGCACATGTGTCCATGCCCTTGGCTGCAGCAAAAATCCCAGAAGAGGAGAAGTTTGGAGGCGGCAGCAGAGGAGGGGATCACAGGTATGGGAGGTTTGCTACTTTTTAATAATAATAATAATAATAATAATAATATTTATTTATTTGTATAGCGCCAACAGATTCCACAGGTTTTTTTTTTTGTTTTTGTTTTTTACAAAGGTTACATTTATATGACATTATACAATAAATTAATGAAAATAAATAAATATTCAAAGGAGTTAGAGACCTGCTCGCAAGAGCTTAGTATATAGCAAAGTGCCTATAGGTGATTGGGCGAGCCAGTCACCTGCCATTGTCTAAGTTTAGGAAGAAAGATTAAAGTACATGAAATCGAGGAGGTTATAGAGTAGATGGAGAAGGGATAGCAGAGAGTGAGACGAGATTAGCCCATGTTATAGGCGCGTCTGAAGAGATGTATCTGCTCCTCGGTTTTGCTCTTATTTTTGGTGCATGACAAGTTGCATCAAAATTTCTGCTACGAAAACAAATTCCTCCCACAAGAAACCTAACATTTCTCTAGAAAAATTCAAATTAGTTACCTTGACATTTTTTTTGTATCATTGATCTGCTCCTTACTGAATGTCAAAGCTCAATCAGCTTCCCATTTCCTAAGGAAAGGAGCTCAGTCAGCAGAGAGACCGCAATAGTTGGTACAGTCTGGAGAGTCCATGACCCTGATGCATCGGAGAGGAACCATTCATCAAAATCTGAGAGTGCCGTGGGGAGAGCACCCAAGATGTAGTATCCTGAAAGAAGGACTTAAGTTGTTCATATTTGAACCACAAGAGGGAAAGCTCCAGAGAGCCAGCAAGGCGTCCTACAGTAACACAGTGCTGCACCATGCCAAAAAGTCCCCTAGATGCAGGTCCTACCTCTGGGACCCACACCTGTCTTCAGATCGAGGGATCTCCAGCCTGTAGAAAATTGCAAATCCAGCAAAATACGCAATTTGCATAAGTCCTATTGACTTTAATGGGAGTTATGCAAACAGTGTAGCTAGAGGGCCTACGCCATTTGCGCAGTTCCAATTAAAGTTAATAAGAGTTATGCAAATAGTGTAACCTGACGGATTTAGCACCTTCTATTGCCCGACCACCTCCGGTGGCTGCAAACAGGCTACATAAGTGTCCCAGATGAGAATACCCCTTTAGGCTGGGTTCACACTATGTATATTTCAGGCAGTATTTGGTCCTCATGTCAGGTCCTCATAGCAACCAAAACCAGGAGTGGATTGAAAACACAGAAAGGATCTGTTCACACAATGTTGAAATTGAGTGGATGGCCGCCATATAACAGTAAATAACGGCCATTATTTCAATACCACAGCCGTTGTTTTAAAATAACAGCAAATATTTGCCATTCTATGGCGGCCATCCACTCAATTACAACATTATGTGAACAGAGCCTTTCTGTGTTTTCAATCCACTCCTGGTTTTGGTTGCTATACAGCCTCACAAATACAGCCTCAAATATACATAGTGTGAACCCAGCCTTAAAGTGTACCTGCAGATTGACCTCTGAACAGGTTATAGAGGTCACAGAGCATGCTTACAAAGACAACCCATACAAAGAATAGATGTTAATTGTGTCTATGTGTATGAGGTTTACTGAAAAGCATGTCACTAACTTTTTGAAGCTTTTACATATTCAGATGGTTCCGAGCTTGTTTGTTTGTGACAAATTGTCATTGTTAGTTGTAATACATAAAGAATTTTTATGTGAAGAACTTCCACATTTTATACATAAAAAAAAACAACCTCTTACATTTTTAGACATAAAAGAGCTTACAAGTATAGCAACAAATTTTGAGATATTCATGGACATTTCCCCCCCCCCCCCAAAAAAAAAAATAATAATAATAATAATAATAATAAAAAAAAAAATTATATATATATTATATATATATTTATATATATATATTATAAAGGGACCAATTCTGAAGTTGATAGAGAGGCCTGTATGCTAGAAACCCACATTCCCCCCCTTCCATTTTAAAAACAGCACCCCTGAAATAATTCACAACAGGCTTTTGTTAATCCATTAGGTGGCTCATAGGACTTCAAGCAACATGAAGCTTTTTTTGCTAATTTTCAATTAAATTGGACATATTTGTTAACCAGCTGTTTCCAGCGAGCCAGAGAAGGAGTGTCCGTGCATTTCCATTCCAAAGCAATAATTTTCTTGGCACAGAATAAAAGAAACCTAATAAATGATGTATAATATTTATTTTGCATGATCTCATTGATAATGCCTAGTAGACACACAGATGGGGTGCAAACAAATGGAAAGTCAAAGTGGTCAGACAGAAATTTATGCCTGACTGTTGGTATACATGTAATGTTTGCAAAAGTTTAAATAAATTCTTAAAAAAAATAAATGAAACTATTTCAATTAAATTATTTTTTCTGTAAGAGCAGATATTAACAAGAAAAACAAATCAATGTTTTTTTTAGAATAACTCCATTTTTGACCTGCTCTAATGGAGCTGTGTGAGTGTGAGCTGAGATCGTCACACTGGTGGCCAATGGGCCTGTCTCCAGTGCTCCGTGCCCGGCCGGTGTTTAGGAAAAGACCAACACTGTGCGTGGGAAGCAGACAACAGTTCAGGACCGCGCAACCAGCATCTCCGCACCATTGCCGATCTGTTCAGGTAAAATAAACCAAAGGATTGTACCTGATGGTACATTCGATATAAACCTTATCATTCTCACAATAGAACACAAAGGAATATGCATCGCCAAATATTTCTCCCATTCAAGGTCATAAACTAATATGCCTTTGTGTTACCAGGATAGTGGAAACCCCTCAACACTGACCAATTTTAAAAACTAAATCCTTCAAATAATTCATCTAGATGTGTAATGAGCATTTGAACCCTACAGGTGTTGGAGGGAAGATTTTAGTATTGGGCCATGCATATATATATACAGCAGTGCCCCATATGGCTGAGAAGGAGCCCCATTTGTAGCACAAGTTCGCTGTAATGAGTTTAGGACACCATATGCATTTTTAGTGCCCCCCGTGGTACTGGTACATTGTAACCCCCCAATGACCCCCAAAGAACTAATCTAAGAGTGTAGTAAGCAGTTACTTCATTTCGCCATCTACCCAAAGAGTTGACATGTCGTCATTGACATGACATGTCTGTCTGAGCATAGAATGGAGCCTATGGGACGGGTGGAACTTTAGGTGGGAATGCACAGCGGAATCTGCCAATTTTTCATAGTGTGCACATACCCATACTGTGAATTAAACGGTGTAAAATGAAAGCTGCAATTTTTCCTCAGATATGCCATCAATGCCAGTCAATGGGCAGGCACATATAACAGAAATAGTTCTCGGTGATGTGGTAAAAAAATAAAGTCTCTTGTGGCCAGAGGCAGAATCCTGGAGACATCTGCTTCACTGCTCGACCTCTGCATGGAGATCCGGAACATTTTCCCACTTAATTGCTTTAGTTATCAGTGCACAAGAGGTAAAGCAGAGATCGTCTTGTCTTCTGCTTTTTAACCTTTTTTTGTGTTACATGTTTACACACTGCAGTACGTAAGGTGTTTTTACCTTCCCTGTGCATCCTCGGGGACCCATGGTGCAATGCAGTGCAGAAGGCACTGAGGCGCTGTCTCTGTGGGTAGATCGTGCTGCAGAGACACTGTTTCTGTTGGGGATGCTGTCTCTGTCAGTGCCAGAAGGGCGGTAGCTACCATAGGGGCAGGCCACGTTTTACCGAGGCCTGCTGCACGGGCCCCATAGCAGTTGCGTGGTCTTCCTCCATGGTAGCTACGCCACTGCTTCTGGGCACCATAACCTCTTAATTTTCCAATGGATCTAGCCGTACTGTGAGCACTTGTTTTTTATCGGAAAAGTTGTGTGTTTTTTTTAATGCAACTTTAGGTGCAAAGACATCGGTTGTGTTACCATTTATCATTGTTGGCTATCCAGTGCTGCATTGATGCGATATAACGCTAAAGTACAGACGAAAAGAGCAGGAAGCCTGGTCTGGGCCCAGTTGCAAAAGTGACCTCTGCACCCTCTATTGCTTACCCCTTATAATCCAGGTTGTAACATCTAATATTTTTAGCATGCAGTAAGACCAAGAGAGTAGACAAGAGTCCTCATCTTTTCTATTATTAGCATCTCATGGCCACCACAAGTGGAAATTCTTCCCATCATAGCAAATCTTTCTGTTGCTTGTAATCCTAGAGATGATTTTTAGTTATTAAAAGAGAAGTCCCATGAAAGTAAAAAATGTTAGGAGGACAGGGGGATGTGGGAACATAATAAACAATGTATACTTATTAGGTCCTGTGCCTCCGTTGTGCTGCTCCCGGGTCTCGCTGCCGGGGATGTCACGTACCAGGCTCCTCCAGCTGCAATGTCACGGCCAAGCTGATGGATTACCAGCTCAGCCAGTCAATGGCGGGGGCCGTGTCCCACCACAGTCACTGATTGGCTGAGTGGGTAAGTCATCAGACTTTTCCTAAAAAGCAATAGTTATTAACATCTTATGACCACAAATATTCAGGGCACAAATATTCACGGCACTAAAACACAGAGAAATGCAACAGTATGGCAAGATACAGACCCAAAAATCACAGAAATTTCCACCCGTATGCTCGGTGGACATGAGTGTACTATATGTACAAGAAATCATTCTATCACTGAAAAACATGTAGATTTAAAACCTAAACACTTTATTAGATATGCATTAAAAACGTGGTCTAGAAAATACTAAAAAAATCTCAATATAGGTCAATAAATAAATGACGGCACTATACCAAAAATGTAATGTGTTCCACCATATGTGCAATGACAAACCAAACCCCTATTCGCAATTTTAATCTTACATAATGTATGGAGGCACCTATCTGCCATCCCGGTCTTTATGCGTTTCTCCCCTCTGGGATCATCAGGAGACCAAAAGAAAACAAGTAGGCAGCGGGGTCAATACTGCCACAAAAAAGCGTCACTTAGGACAATTAAGGAATCAGGCACTGTAAATGGTATACTCCACCCGCAAGTGTCACAGAGCACACCTAACAGTCAGGTAAGAAGTGTCTAAATAGACAAACAGTGCAATAATAGAACTAGGCTCAAGCAGAGCCACTCACGATCCCCACGGGCAGATGTCCGGTCTCGTGCGATAGTGTCCTCGGCATGTTATCAGAGTAATGTGCCTTGGAAGGCACTGTAGAAGAGCAGGGACTTCTGTGATAGAAAGGAGTCCCTGTTCCTGTAGGTGCTGAGCAACACTTACAGAAACACATTTCTGGGCATGGTACAGAGCATAGATCGCACTCCCAAGGTGGCAAGAGTCTGAGCTCTATGATATTAATATAGTAAGATATAGGGGTCAGATATCAGCTCTACACAGTGATAAGTGAATACAGTGCTGTTTTCTTCTCTACTGGAAACTGCACAATACAATCTAGTGGAACAGAATAGCCTTGGCACCTCAGTTCATATAAACCCAAAGTAACTAGGGTCACTACTCAACACAGATCACCCTTCAACAATCCCATGCACTGTTCTGCCCTATGCCAACTTCTCCTAATCTAAGGCTTACACAGGTCAACCCACCAGGTACTCTTACTGTATGACACCAACCTTAACAAGCCACTCATTTAGGTCCTCCTAGCACCTAGTCTTGGACTTAACCAAAGGAAAGGCCTGGCCTACTCAATAACATAGACCAAATGTACGTTCCTTAGATACAAAACCCAGGTATGCCATACACTCCCTTGTCAGTGCTAAGAACACAGCTCTGTATGTATCCTTGCGGATCCTTGCTCTAGCACTGTCATATATTGTACCAGCATCACAACAAGGGCATCTCTACCAGCTTCAGGTATCTCCTGGCTCCACACCATTTGTAGAAACCTCCTCCATCATCCCCGCATGGTGCCCAACAGTGTTTCACTGAGAACCACGGCCCATCAGACCCACAAAGCAGATAGAGGTCAACCACACATGGTAATACAACACCAAATAACAACAGTATATATATAACAACAATTCTCTGTTACCTACATAGACAAAGAAAACAAGCATGATGCTTAGACCCACATCTGTTACTGGTGACCTAAAGAATAGAGGACCTGACACTTCTCTGTCTCCTCTCCATCATTACTAGCACAATTTCCTACTTTTATGTCAATGTAATAGGCCCTGAGGAGAGAGAGACGCACAAGGTCTTACCACTAGTTATAGGGTCACCATACATCTACCAATAAGCTATAGGTTCATGTAGCTCTCACAGCTCTTACAGAGTCCTGCAGTTACTATCGGTAAGAAAATGTTTGGAATATTTGCATTTTTTCTAAATTATGGACCAGTTTTATTTTTAAAGTTTCTGTCCTCAGCCCATAGACAATAGGATTAACAATGATGGAAGTAAGAACTCCACTGATGGAGAGTAGGACATGAACCGTGACAGAAACATTCCCACCATTCAGTCTGTAACGGAGAAAGACAAAAAGTGTTGTAGTCAAAAAAATGGAGAAGGTGATGATGTGGGAGACCAAGGTGTGGATGGCCTTCAGGGATGAGGACCTTGAGGTCTTCAGACAAATCACCAGTGTCCTGCTATAACAATAGACAATAATCAGTAGAGTGACTACAAAGGTAAGCAATACTTGTACAAGTCCAAAAATATTATTGGCTGAGGAGTCACCACAGGCCAGTGTGACCAGAGACATATTATCACAGTAGACATTATTAATATTGACCCTACAAAAGTTGAGGTTAGCGGTCATCATCACCGGAACCAAGACGAGTATGAAGGCTAGAGCCCAGATCACATTAATATATGTCAATGTCTTCACATTTGTCATGATGGAGGAGTATCTCAGAGGGTTCCCCACCGCTAGATATCGGTCATAGGCCATGGCGGTAAAAGTAAAAAGTTCCACAGCACCAAAAGTTTGTACACAAAGGATCTGAGTGATACATCCAGGGAAAGATATGGTGGAGGATCCTGATATCAAACCAGCAATGAATTGAGGGAGGATCACAGTGTTTAAGAAGACACCATTGAGGAGAAGATTACAAATGAAGATGTACATGGGTTCATGGAGACTTTCTTCAACCCATATAACATAGACCATCAGACAACACAGCAATGTGGGTATAATGTACAGAACAAAGGCTAAGAGAAAACAAGGGATCCAATATCTTTCCATCTCCAAGATTCCTAGGAACACAAATGAACTTCCCACCCTGGACATGTTCTCCATCCTCGAATCTGACTCATCTTGTAGTAGCATCACGATGGGAGATACAGTCGCATGCTGGTGTTAGTCTGCAGCTTTTGTCTGTACCTCCACTGTATACCAGGCTCCATCTTATATATGTTTTACTGGAGGGGAATTCTCTCACAGGATTCATTCTCTTAAGATTTCCTTCTTGTTTCAATGAAGCTAAAGAAGAAGAAATCTGCTGACTAATAGAAAACAACTTATTATATATAGGGGAATAGTCTATGCATGTATAAATGTTTTATTTGTCACTATTTTATATATGTATTTTTGATCTCTTACCTCTATATGGTGACTATATGAGGTGATATCGGTCTTTGTACAGTGGATATTTTTCAGTAGTAGAGTGGTGGCATTAGTCAGTATGTGGTGGTATTATTTGCCCCTTGTAAACTGGTACTGTTGGTATTATTACCTTATGCTTACTAGATTGTGACAGTAACAGTATGGTAATAGCAGTAGGGGTTATGGTGTGGTTGTATTTGTCCTTTCTATATTGGTTATATTGGTTCACACAACGTATATTTTCGTAAAAGCATGGCCGTTGTTGCTGATTGCCTGGCCTCTATGGAATAGTATACACTCCTACCCGGATCCCTAGCGGCGCCGTAGAAAATTGACATGTCAGTTTTCTGTGGCCGCTATTCAGTGAATAGCGGCCGCAGAAAACCCCGTCAGGGCAGGCTACGGAGCGTGCCGCTGCGGCTATACGCTCAATAAAGTGCAGTGGGGAGTTCTGATGTGGGCAGTGGCGTAACTACCAGGGTCGCGACCCGGCCCGCCACAAGGGGGGGCCCGCGGGGCCCCTGAGGCCCCCCCCCCATCAACCACTCTTGTGACCGCAAGCATTGTTTTGCTTGTGGTCACAAGAGGCCGACTTCGTCTGCCTCCGGCTGATGCGCGTCTGCAGGGGGAGTCGCGTCCTATCCCCGGCAGCACACGCATCATAGAGTTCCCTGTGGCTGTGACTCCCTGCACAGGGAGCGTCTCTAACGGGGACACCCCTGGCAGCCGCGCATCAGCCGGGGGCATGCGGAGTCTGAAGGAGAGGATCGACGGGGGAGCGGGTTAGGTGAGCTGTGTGTGTGTTTTTAGGAGGAGAGGGCGTTTAAGAGGACTTTAAATCACCGTTGCCCTTTTCTACGTGGACTTATCCCCTCTGAACGCATAAAATCATCTAAATGTAGTCCTCTCCGTTTTGCTCCTTCCACCTGGCCTCCAACATTCATGTCGGGAACACGTGTCCTCTCTCTCTGCTGTGGGCAGGGCTAACTCCTCCCACAGACCAATCCAGAGCAATTATGTCAGTGGTGGGCCGGGTTAACGCTGCTAACGCTGCCCACTGCAGAAACGGAGGACAGCTGTTCCAGCTGTCTCTGGTGGGAGGGGAACAGAGGAAGGGGCACCCAGACAGCGTGCCTGTCTTTCCTATTACTCCCATTCTCCTTCGCTTCTTGTCCTCTCCCCCACTTTGCTGTCACTCTGTCCCCCTGCTGCCTTGTTACTCTTGCCCCCGCTATGCACATACTCTGACACGCTAATGTTACCCACAGCCACCAATGTGACTACATCTAATATAGTCTGAAGCATGCCAACATGGCCACAATAAAGAGGAGTTTTAGGGTCTGATTTACCCAACGATATAGTGCTAAAGTACAGGCTCCTAGGCGCTGCAGCAGGTAATGGGGCCTAGTGACCACTGCAACCTCCATTGCTAACCCACATAATACAGGTTCTAATATATAATATTGTTAGCAGGCAGTACACGGCTACATTGTAATGGATCGTTCTCTCTCTGCCATGGTTGCTGAGATTGGAATACCTCTTTAACCCCTTAAGGTCAAAGCCAATTTTCGTTTTTGCGCTTTTGCTTTTTCCATTTTATGTTTAAAAGTCCATAGCGCTTGCATTTTTTCACCTAGAGACTTATATGAGCGCTTATTTTTTGCGAAACCAATTGTACTTTGCAATGACAGGCATTATTTTTCCATAAAATATGCTGCAAAACCGGAAAAAAATCCTGTGTGCTGTCAAATTGAAAAAAAAAAAAGAATTTGTTTTGATTTCGGCGAGTTTTGCATTTACGCTGTTCGCCCTATGGTAAAACTGACTTGTTATGCATGTTCTGACAAGTTACGATTACAATGATGTGTAACATGTATAACTTTTATATTATCTGATGGCTTTTAAAAAATTCAAACCATTGTTAACAAATATACGTTCCTTAAAACCGCTCCATTCCCAGGCTTATAGCGCTTTTATCCTTTGGTCTATGGGACTGTGTCAGGTGTCATTTTTGGCGCCATGATGTGTTCTTTCTATCGATACCTTGATTGCGCATATGAGACTTTTTGATCATTTTTTATTACATTTTTTCTGGATTTGATGCGACCAAAAATTTGGGAATTTTCTTGCGCTGACGATGTTTATCGTGCGAGATCAGAAATGTGATTATTTAATTTGGACTTTTATTAGGGGAGGGGATTTTTTTATTAATAAAAAACACTTTTTTACTTTTTTTTTTACATTAACTAGAAGCCCCGCTGGGGGACTTGTACTGTATATACACAGCACTGATCTCTCATAGAGATCAATGCTGTATATAAATAGTACACAGCAAAGATAGATTACATCGGTCATAGATTGCTTTGGCCTGCTGCAGGCCACAGCAATCTATTGCCGAGCCGGGATTAGGGTCAGGATTAGGACGCTGAGGCCCGGCAGGGGCAAAAGAACGGATCTCCCCCCTGCGATCCGTTCCACTAGACACCAGGGATGTGAGTAATAAAGCCCTTCAATGCAGCTGTCAGGTTTGACAGCTGCATTGAAGTGCTTAATTAGCCGGCGCGGCAACGGGACTAATAGAGGCACTGCCCGGATGCAGATTGCAGCCGGAAGAAGCGCCGTTTAGAGCGGGGTCCCGGTGGGTACCAGGTACGTCATGGGTCGCTAAGGGGTTAAGGACCGATCTAGTTAGCTGGCAGATGTAAAACGATCCATGACTAAATGACTGTGCACCCTGGGTCACACAAACATTTGCCAAACATTTAAGCGACCTTTTTCCTGCATCAGGGTCAGCCGTCCCATGGTCCCTCTTTACGCGGTGAGATCTGCAGCTCTCGAATAATGACTTTAAGGACTTCACCTAAATACCAGATATCACCAATAGACCCTTTACAGATGTACCCTCTCCCACTTGAATGGTAGTGCATTTTTCCCAAGTTATCTTAAGTAGAGATAAGCGAATAGTGAAATATTCAATAATTTGAAATTCGATTCGAATAGCTCCCGATATTCATATATATTCGAATGAATATTGAATCTTATTATAGTCTATGGGAGAAAAATTCTTGGCACCTGGAAATCAATATTCGACCACTAGAAGGTCACCAAGTGCATAATAAAACCTCAGGAAATGATGCCAACACCTGTGGATGCATATGGGACAGCAGGGGAAGCATGCCTGGCTGCAGCTAACACAAGTGATGAGCCAACATCCCAGTTTTCGTTACGGATCCCGAACACGAAAAGAAAAAATATTATTGTGATCGGTTCGTGTTCACAGAACTTTCACGAACAAATTACGAACGTAAAGTAGAAGCATACGTTTTGGTCTAGCGGTATGCACTTGCGTACGTATCGGGTGCAGTGTAAAATACGTAATAACGAAAATTAACGATAACTACAAATCAGTGGTAGCAAGTTATTGTATTATCCCACACTCACAGTATACAGCCGTATACACTATAGTATGTCTGAACACACTGCCTGTCTCACAACAGCTTCTAAATCTCTGGTTTTTATGCTTTTAGCCCTAACAAGCAAGTGACACGAATCTGAAATCCTCTTTTCTTATACTCAGGTCACATGGTTTAGCCAGCCAATCACAGTTAGAGTTTCTTTTTTTAAAGTCCTTTTCCTAGTGCCTGTCCTTTACCCCCTGCATGTTTATTTGCTGGAAAAAAGCGCCAGGGGGTGTGGGAGGGCGAATCGAATTTTTACTGCGTTATCATTCGAATATCTAAAGCAACACTTACAGAGACAAGTTTGCTGGGGATACACAGAGATAAACAGTGGCGTAGTTACCATAAAGGCAGACCATGCTACTACTACAGGGCTCATGCACTAAGGGGCCCCACATAATTTTTTGCTATGGGGCCCCATGAATCCTAGCTACACCCCTGGTGATAAGAGAATACAGAGAGACCAAGAAGAGAATAAGAGACCAACCCAGGCTGGACCAGTGTTCCTCTATGACATATATGATTTTTTAATGTCATTACCTACATTTTTAATTTAGTTTTACATAAACATTGAGAAGTAACACAAAGAAAAAATAAAAGATCAGAAAAATGGAAATTAAAAAAAAACAAAAAAACCCCCCAGGAATTAATACATTTGTGACCAAGTATTATTCTACGGGGTCATCATTAAATTACGGGCTCCAAAATTAGCTATAGGTTCATGAAGCTCTCACAGCTCTCACAGAGTCCTGCAGTTACTATCAGTAAGTTTTAAATATTTTTATTTTTTGTAAATTATGAATCAGTTTTAATTTTAAAGTTTCTGTCCTCAGCCCATAGACTATAGGGTTAACAATGACGGAAGTTAGAAGTCCAGTGATGGAGAGTAGGACATGAACCGTGATAGAAACATTCCCACCATTCAGCCGGTAACGTAGAAAAACAAAAAGTGACGCAGTCATAAAAAAAGAGAAGGTGATGATGTGGGAGACCAAGGTATTGATGGCCTTAAGGGATGAGGACCCAGATGTCTTCAGACAAATCACCAGTGTTCTGGTATAACAGTAGAAGACAATCAGTAGGGTGACCACAATGACAAGCAAAGCTTCTACAAGTCCAAAGATGTTGTTCACTAAGGAGTCTCCACAGGCCAGTCTGACCAGGGACATATTCTCACAAAATATGTTATTAATATTGACCCCACAAAAATTGAGGTTAGCGGTCATTATCACAGGAACCAAGACGAGTATGAAGGCTAGAGCCCAGATCACATTGATATATTTTAACGTCTTCACATTTGTCATGAATGAAGAGTATCTCAGAGGGTTCCCCACCGCTAGATATCGGTCATAGGCCATGGTGGTAAAAGTAAAAATTTCTACCGTAGAAAAGGTTTGTGCACAGAAGGTCTGAGTGATACATTCAGGGAAAGATATGGTGGAGGATCCTGATAATAAACCAACAATGAATTGAGGGAGGATCACAGTGTTTCCAAAGACACCATTAAGGAGAAGATTACATATGAAGATGTACATGGGCTCATGGAGACTTTCCTCAACCCATATAACATAGACAATCAGACAACACAGCAATGTGGGTATAATGTACAGACCAAAGGCTGCGATAGAACAAGGGATCCGGTATCTCTCCATCTCTAAGAGGCCTAAGAACACAAAAGAACGTCCCACCTTGGACATGTTCTCCATCCTCGGCCCTGACTCGTCTTGTAGTAACATCATGATGGGAAATACAGGAGGATACAGGAAGTGTCAGTGTGCATGTCATCTCTGAGCCACTACTGTACAGTACCTCAGGATCTTTCTTATATATATTCTTGTACAGGGAATTCTTCTTACAGAAGTTATTCTCTTAAGATTTCCTTGGTGTTTTAATGAAGCAAAAGACGACGAAATCTGCTGAATAATAGAAAACAAGACGTTTCATATGCATTTCAGTTTATGCATATATGTGTGTGTTCTTTGTGTGTGTGTGTGTGTGTGCGCAATTTGTCACTCTTGTTTTGTTTTTTAATTATGTAAAAAAAAAAATATTTGAAAAATGTATTCTGTATAAATTATGGTACACAGTGGTGAATTATAAAAGGTCCATTTAGGTCAATTTTCAGCCAACTGCGGGCCCTGAGCACTTGGGGGCCCATGACTGCCCAAAACATACATACTTTCTGTCTTTATATTGTCTCCCGGCTGCAGTTCTGCCAGGACTTCCGCAATATTTCAGCATTTTTACTGCTTCTGTGCACAAATAAGAGTAAAAAAGCAGCAGGGAGACTGTGCAGTAAAGTTACTGTAGATGCTGAGGGACCTTGACATGTGACTTTAATGTCCCCACAGGTCCTTTAAAGTCTGCACTATGGAGCAGGAAGAAAAAAGTTATAGCAGGTATGTGGAAAGTGGACACGGAGAAAATTAACGGGTTAGTAAGGGCGGGGGGGGGGAGAGCAGGGTGAGCAGTATGAAGGAGGAGGGGTCAGGGGGTATAGGGTGACCAGTCTTGGGTGGGGGAAGAGGAGTCGGGGGATATAGGGTGACCAGTCTTGGGTGGGGGAGGAGGGATCGGAGGGTGCAGGGTGACCAGTCTTGGGTGGAGGAGGAGGGATCGAAGGGTGCAAGGTGACCAGTCTTGGGTGGGTGGGGGGCAATCACTTGGATAGAAGGGTCATGGGAGCCATGTGTGAAAAAAGGGGGGGGGGGATTGTGGTTTAATTTGGGGCCTTAATACATGTTGGGTTCCAGTGTCTGTATTTACGGGTCTGGTTGAGGTCTAGAATAATTTTGTGAATTTTGGGGTGGGTGGTATATTATTTTTATACATAACCCCTTGATGACTGCCCTCTCCAAATAATAAAAAATAAAAACACTCTTTCAAAGAAAAAAGTTATAGTGTTCCTGTAACAATTTGAACAGTGAGTATCGGACGGCACTGGACACAAAAGTCGTGTTTCTAAATTACCTTTGTTTTGAACTTGGCCCTGAAATACCCTATTACCCTAATGGAGACACCGCTGTCTCCGCTACCAGCTGTTTGTAACTGTGCAGTAGAAAATCTTCTGCTCCCGTCTCCAGCCTCGCACTATAGAATCACATTACACTTCTATGGTAGAATTAATTCACCACTGATGGTCCAAAAAACATTTTCTTCAGAGCTCTCAAAGGGAACACATGCTTAAATTTTATACATTTATTAACCCCATATATATATATATATATATATATATATATATATATATATATATATATATATTACGCCCTGCAGCCGCCTCGGGGAGTTCAGAGCGGGGCCACGCGGCGACCCCGCTCTGAACCGCCGCGGTCCTGGGTGCGGCATGTAGCCCGGGACCATGGCTATTAGCGGGCATGGTCCGATCGCCGTGCCTGCTAATTAAAGGACAACTCCGGCGGGACCCCCCAAAAAAAACAAAACACAGACACACACAGACACCATACTCACCATCCCTCCGGTGAAGATCGCCACTCCATTCGCCCGCCGTCCGCCTCACCGTCACCGCCGTCCGCCGTCCAGCGATGTCTCTGACTTCCAGGTCCTGGGGATGGAAAAGGCTGCCAGTGCGCTTGCGCACCGGCAGCCTTTTCATTGGCTGGAGCGCATCACATGGCTTCCAGCAACCTCAGCCAATCAGGGCTGAGCAAGCTGGAAGCCATGTGATGCGCTCCAGCCAATGAAAAGGCTGCTGGTGCGCCTGTGCACCAGCAGCCTTTTCCGTCCCATTCACTCTCTATGAAGACACCGAGGAGGAAGAAGACTCGGACCACCCCCTGGCTCTGACGTCGTCGTCACCAGATGCCGCCCGGGAGAAGAGGACCGTGACGATCGTAATAGGTAATGTATACATTCTTTAACTTCCGGGCGGGGGGGTCGGGGGTCGGAAAGTGGGGGAAGGGGGCCAGAACGGGTATTTAACCACATTACAAAGTTATATAACTTTGTAATGTGTGTTAAATAAGCTAAAAAAAATTTCATCGGAGTTGTCCTTTAAGGATTCAGATGCAGCTGTCAAAGTTGACAGCTGCATCTGAATCCTTTATGCAGCCGATTCCCTGGTGTCTAGTAGGGTGGATCGCGCCCTGGAGGAGCGATCCACACAACCTTTACCGGCTCGGGTCAGCGCCTTAATGACGCTGATCCCGGCTCAGCACTCGATTGCTTCCGGCAATCCAGTGCCCATCTCATTGATCTATGCTGTATATCTATACAGCATAAATCTCAATGAGAGATCAGTGTACTTATACTAGAAGTCCTTCAGGGGGAATAACCCTAACCCCAGGGGAAAATAACCCTAACCCCAGGGGGGCTTCTAGTATACAGTATATGCAAAAAAAAAAAAAGTGTTGTTGTTAATAAAAAGCCCCCTCCCCTAATAAAAGTTTGAATCACCCCCCTTTTTCCATGTCATTAAAAATAAATAAAGATTTTTTTTCATCGCTGCGTGCGTAATCGCCCGAACTATTAATTTATTACATTCCTGATCTCGCACGGTAAAGAGCGTAAGCGTAAAAAAATCCCAAAGTGGAAAATTGTGCATTTTTGGTTGCATGAAATCCAGAAAAAATGTAATAAAAAGCGATCAAAAAATTATATGCGCAATCAAGGTACCAATAGAAAGAACACATTATGGTGCAAAAAATGGCACCTTACACAGCCCCATAGACCAAAGGATAAAAGCGCTATAAGGCTATGTTCACACTACGTAAAAGTACTTTATGCGCCTGTGAAAATAGCCTATTCAGCTATGGGATCCTGGCCGGAGCGTATACATATCGTATGCGCTCCGGCCGGGATCCTGCACGGGGCTGCAAATAACTGACATGTCAGTTTTCTGCGGCCGCAGGAAACCCTGTCAGTTCACACAGTGAAACGAGCGACTCTGGCTGCTAGCTTCATTGTGTGCAGGGGGAAGCTCTGCGGCCAGAAAGATCATCCGGCCGGTACTTAAGTACCGGCCGGGATGATCCGGGCAGAGACCGGCCGTTTCGTGACCCGGCTGGTCCGATACGCAGTGTGCACATAGCCTAAGCCTGGGAATGGAGCGATTTTAAGGAACAAGTATTTGTTATCAATGGTTTGAATTTTTTACAAGCCATCAGAAAAAAGAAAAATTATACATGTTACATATTGTTGTAATCGTAACGACTTGAGGAACATATATAACAAGACAATTTTACCCCAGGGCAAACGCTGTAAAATCAAATACCCCCCAAATAAACAAAATGCGTTTTTTTGTTGTTGTTTTTTTTCAATTTCACCACACATTTATTTTTTTTCCTGGTTTCGCACTGTACTTTATGAAAAAATTCACCCAGTCATTGCAAAGTACAATTGGTGGATGCAAAAAATAAGGGCTCATGTGGGTTTCTAAGTGAAAAAATGCAACTGCTATGGCCTTTTAATCACAAGGAGGAAAAAAACAGAAGAGCAAAAGTCGAAATTGGCCCGGTCCTTAAGAGGTTAAATGCTTAAATATTGTTGACATTCTTTTTTATATAATTCTTTCTCCTCCTGTCAGGAAATTGCATAATCATTTTCAATATTTCCCAAAGGGAGGCCATTCTACTATATGTAGGCAGCACAGAGGAAACCATCTGCTATATAAAGGCAGCACAGAAGGGGACATCTACTATATAAGGGCTGTTCAGTGGGGGGCATCTACTGTATGTAGGCTATGGAGAGGGCCATCTACTATACACAGAGGGTGTCATCTATAGAGGACACATACAGCCATCCACTATATGGGGGCTGCAGAGGGGCGCATTACTATACAGTGAATGCACAGAGGATGCCATCTACAGAGGTGGTCATCTACTATACCAGGCTGCAAGGGGGCCGGCTAACACTATATTGGCAATTTACTATATAGAGTATGCACAGAAGTGCTTATTACTATATGGGGGCTGTACATAGGGGCCCAATGCTATATGGTGGCTACACAAAGAGGCTTAATATTATATGGGAGCTGCAAAAAGGGACCTTATACTATATTAGAGCTGCATAGAGGGGCCTAATACTATATGGGAGCTGCACAGAGAGAGGCCTAATAGTAAATGGGACACATATTGGCCCCAACCACTATATGAGGGCAGAGACAGGGCAATACACATGTGGAGCTTGTAAATAAAAAATCATTGTATGACCGTGAGGAGCCTAAAATGTCCTGGTAAGAAGTCTTTGGGATGGAATGATTTAGATGGAGAAGAAAAGGAAAAGTGACACCCACCAATCAGAGAAGATAGGGAATCAGTGAACACGCCCCTGTAATCAAATCAGAGACGACGCCCCCTGTGAGTCTATAGATGTAACTGCACTGTAATCACTTATATGTTGTGCAGAGTCTGTGTAGAGCTGGGATTTACCTCCTATATGGTCATCACTGTATGAGGTGATATTGGTCTTTGCACAGTGGATTTTATTCAATAGCAGTGGCGGTATTATTTATTATGTGGTGGTACTATTTGTCCCTTGTGCTGTTACTGTCAGTTTTAGCTTGCTGGATTTGGTCAAAAACTGTATGGTGGTAACAGTAGTATAAGTGGCGGAAAACATTGGGTTCACTGATATATACTTCCAATATGGCCATAAATGTGTCGGTGTGGAAGAACACCATGCTGTGGTCAGAAAACTCCTCAATAGGACGACACACTACTACACAATAGATATTATGTAATAAAGCAATGGTGGTGATAGGAATGTGGACTTATTTTTGGGACATTTTTCTTATGACTCCACATTCTGTCTGTCAAGAGTCAGGTGACAGACGTATGATGAGGGTTGGCTTTGAAATATTTATGTTACTATGAAGACTCCGTATTATCCATAACATGTCCACCATAAACAATATGGCCTCCATTACAGATCAAAGTCTAGGGTTTTACCAAGTATTTCCAGTCTCGAGACCTACATTAGAGAGGACAGTGGCACAGTACATTACGAAGGACAGTGGTACAGTACATTAGAGGGGACAGTGGTAAAGTACATTAGAGAGGACAGTGGTACAGTACATTAGAGGGGACAGTGGTACAGTACATTAGAGGACAGTGGTACAGTACATTAGAGGGGACAGTGGCACAGTACATTAGAGGACAGTGGTACAGTACATTAGAGGGGACAGTGGTAAAGTACATTAGAGAGGACAGTGGTACAGTACATTAGAGGGGACAGTAGCACAGTACATTAGAGGGGACAGTGGCACAGTACATAAGAGGGGACAGTGGTACAGTACATTAGAGGACAGTGGTACAGTACATTAGAGGACAGTGGTACAGTACATTAGAGGGGACAGTGGTACAGTACATTAGAGGAGACAGTGGTACAGTACATTAGAGGGGACAGTGGTACAGTACATTAGAGGGGACAGTGGTACAGTACATTAGAGGGGACAGTGGTACAGTACATTAGAGAGGACAGTGGCACAGTACATTAGAGGGGACAGTGGTACAGTACATTAGAGGGGACAGTGGTACAGTACATTAGAGAGGACAGTGGTGCAGTACATTAGAGGGGACAGTGGTACAGTACATTAGAGGGGACAGTGGCACAGTACATTAGAGGACAGTGGCACAGTACATTAGAGGGGACAGTGGTGCAGTACATTAGGGAGGACAGTGGTACAGTACATTAGAGGGGACAGTGGTATAGTACATTAGAGAGGACAGTGGCACAGTACATTATAGGACAGTTGCACAGAACATTAGAGGGGACAGTGGTACAGTACATTAGAGGGGACAGTGTTATAAACAATGATTTTTGTGGTTGGTATACGGTTGCTAATCGCAGCGAGAAAACTTTTTTTCCCCCTGAGCAACTCAAAGACTTCCTATAAAGAAAACTATCAGTGAAAGAGAAAAGATGATTTTTCGACATGCTGAAAGATTACAATCAGCAACAATGTAACGATTTTGTGTTCATTGTGCGCCCGCTTAACCCTTACTACACCCAACGATGATTGCTAGCGATCGAGCGTTTGGCAGGATTTTGCATGGTAATGGCTCTGTGTAATAGGGCCTTAAAGGACATGCTGCACATACCCATTGAGCTCTTGCCGCGCGGATTGGTTGCATGTTATCTTTTTATAAATATTATAGAAAAGTATGACACCGATTCCATATACGAATCTCTCCTGTGTGTTTCAAGCTGTCAGGTCCAGGTCACTGGGGATTGTACCTGTCACAGAGAGGTCTGTATATAAAGCTGAGGGCAAAGGCAGCCATAGGAATCGGCAGCAAAAACCAGCAATTACCATCAGGGACAGGCATCAGGCATCAGCAGCACTCACGGAGCTGGATTTCTGGATGGTAACTGAAATATTTCCCCCAAAATACAATAAGATTCACATATTCTGCAGGTGCCTAGCAATATCTACTACATTATCTGTACAGAGAGATATCACTGTGTTATCTGTGGTGTTACATAGGACTGCAGGTGACACCTACTACATTATCTGTACTCAGAAAAACCACTGTGTTATCTGTGGTGTTACATAGGACTGCAGGTGACATCTACTACATTATCTGTGCTTTAAGAGATATCACTGTGTTATCTGTGGTGTTACATAGGACTGCAGGTGACATCTACATTACCTGTACTCAGAGATATCACTGTGTTATCTAAGGTGTTACATAGGACTGAAGGTGACTACTACATTATCTGTACTCAGAGATATCACTGTGTTATCTGTGGTGTTACATAGGACTGCAGGTGACACCTACTACATTATCTGTACTCAGAGATATCACTGTGGTGTTACATAGGACTGCAGGTGACATCTACTACATTATCTGTACTCAGAAAAACCACTGTGTTATCTGTGCTGTTACATAGGACTGCAGGTGACATCTACTACATTATCTGTACTCAGAGATATCACTGTGTTATCTGTGGTGTTATATAGGACTGCAGGCGACATCTACTACATTATCTGTACTCAGAGATATCACCGTGTTATCTGTGCTGTTACATAGGACTGCAGGTGACATCTACTACATTATCTGTACTCAGAAAAACCACTGTGTTAACTGTGGTGTTACATAGGACTGCAGGTGACATCTACTACATTATCTGTGCTCAGAGATATCACTGTGTTATCTGTGCTGTTACATAGGACTGCAGGTGACATCTACTACATTATCTGTACTCAGAGATATCACTGTGTTATCTGTGCTGTTACATAGGACTGCAGGTGACTACTACATTATCTGTACTCAGAGATATCACTGTGTTATCTGTGCTGTTACATAGGACTGCAGGCCACATCTGTACTCACTGTGTTATCTATGATGCTACACTGCCTACTGGGGTACCTTTGTAATATAGAACAATTATACAGGGCGTCTGGCTAATTGGATAAACTAGTTGTAGAACTTTTTATTATATAGAGATTAAAGGAGGATTAAAGCGGACATTCATATTTTATTAGAATATAATAGCCTATTGTTCCCCCAGGGTCCTCCTGAGACATGTGAAGTGGGAAGGTGGTGGGACCAGTCATTGGTTGAGCAGGCTGTCACTGCTGAGATAAGGTCATCATGGACATAGCGGCTTGAGCGTTTGGCTGTAGGCCTGAAGAGGTGATGGAAAGACCTCCGCAGGACCATAGTGGGTGACAAGAAGCTGTCAATTTTTATGCAATCCCAGCAATATATAAAAATGTGAATGCCAGGGAATGTGAATACCACTTTAAGCTTCTTTTCCCTTCTTGATTCCTAAAAAAAAAAAAAACATGCCTCCTCCACACACAGAACCTATCCCATGTAAGGCGAATCCTATACTTATCCACACTCGTCAATCCCCCTTATACTCACTGACATTCCACCAAGCGTCTCCACACTTCTCCATGTTCCTCCATACTACTCCAAACTCCTCCATGCTTCTCCACACTTCTCCATGTTCCTCCATACTACTCCAAACCCCTCCATGGTTCTCCACACTTCTCCATACTACTCCAAACCCCTCCATGCTCCTCCACACTTCTCCATGTTCCTCCATACTACTCCAAACCCCTCCATGCTCCTCCACACTTCTCCATGTTCCTCCATACTACTCCAAACCCCTCCATGCTTCTCCACACTTCTCCATGTTCCTCCATACTACTCCAAACCCCTCCATGCTTCTCCACACCCCTCCAGGCTCCTTCAAATTCCTTAATATATATACACGCTTGTCCAAACTCCTCCACGCTCCTTCATACTCCTTGAAGCTCCACCATGCCTCTCTCCATATGCCTCCACACCGCTTCATACTCCTCCAGATTCCTCTATACACCAACTCTATTATCCTAACTCCACGCTCCTTTAGACTCCTTCAGGCTCCACCACACCTCTCCACATTCCTTCATGCTTCTCTCTAGGCTCTTCCTAGTTCCTATATATACCTCCACGCTCATCCGAACTCCTCCAAGCTCTTTCATACTCTTTCATGCTTCTCTATCCTCCTCCATACGCCACCCCACTCCTCCACAAACTTCCATACCCCAACTAATTCCTGCGTTTGTCCAAATTCCACGCTCCTTTATACTCCATCACACTTCTCCACACCCCTTCCTACTCCTCCACAATATTTTAGAACAACAAGAATGTTCTTAAAAAAACACAAATACTCAAGCAGTGTTTCTCAAGTTTTGTTCTTTAACGCTTTTCTTTCGATGATTCCACAGATCTTATGGCAAATGACTCCACCACCTTTTATTTTGTGTTTGTTGCATTTTCGGGCTTCCAGGAGAAGTTCTATCCGTTTTTTGCAACGCTCATGTTCTGCACTTACAGCATCTCGCTTTGCGCCAATACTATTGTTCTATCTTTAGTCTTAATGAAGAAGCACCTTCACCAGCCCATGTACATCATTATAGCCAACCTGGCCCTGTCCGACTTTCTCTTTGACACCACAACCTTGCCCAAGATCATCTCCCAGTACTGGTTTGGAGCAGAGTCTATCTCCTTTGTGGCCTGC
This sequence comes from Dendropsophus ebraccatus, assembly GCF_027789765.1. Taxonomy (NCBI): domain Eukaryota; kingdom Metazoa; phylum Chordata; class Amphibia; order Anura; family Hylidae; genus Dendropsophus; species Dendropsophus ebraccatus. Next base: position 10,149,596 of record NC_091458.1, on the reverse strand, counting down.
TTTCTCCAGATGGCCATCGTCCATACGCTGAACTGTCTTGATTCATTAACCCTCTTGCTGATGGCCTTTGACCGGTACGTGGCCATCTGTAAGCCTCTCCGGTATCATGCCATTTTCAGCAATAGGACCTCCATAGTCTTATGTTTATCCGCCTGGTTCTCAGCAGCTTCGGTTGGGACTTACGTCATGACATGGGCAGTTGTTCTTCCATACTGTGGACCCAACAGGATCAAATACTTCTACTGTTCTATGTCCCCAGTGGCGTCCCTCTCCTGCATAGATAATTCCTCCATTAGGAAGAACGGGCTCTATGCTGGGCTAATAATGCACATGGGCCCGTTCTCACTCATTGTACTCTCCTATATCATAATAATCATAAATATCAGCTCCATGACCAAGCTGAAGACCTGGAAGAAAACCTTCAACACCTGCATCACCCACTGGTTTGTCATCATTATCTTCTACATCCCCCGAATAGTGGACTATACCTACCAGTCCCAAGTCATCCCCAATGCTGACGTCACCGCAGTGATGATCTGTGTCTACTCCTACGTGCCTCATGTTTGTAGCCCCATTATATTCTGCCTCAGAAACAAGGAAATCAAGAGGACTCTGCAGAATGTGTGCGGGCAAAACGTCAGATTTTAGAGAAAGGCCAGGCAGCCTACAGGTCATGTCGTGAATATAGGAAAAAATATAATAATATAATGAATATAACAATAATGGTAGTATATTCTGCATTATAATCACAGATATTTTTATAAAATATAATAGTTAAATAAAAAAATATATATACACATTTGTATCTGTTTCAGTTATTATTTTATTTACTGCTATTGTTGTCAGGTGATATACTTTTTTTTTCTCTTTGTTAACTTATTTATTGTATTTAAAGAACTCTTTCTCTTTTTCAATCTTAGAACAGATTTTTTTAAATCTACTAATATTACTGTTTTATATTATTTATATTTTTATGAATACTATTTTATCTCTTTTCTTACTGTTACCAGGGGTGTGAAGTCGGAGTCGGAACTAGTTTTGGCTGGAGTCGGAGTCGGAAAAAAATGTTCCGACTCCAGCTTTAAAAAAATCTTTAAAAAATTTTGAATTGAGTTTTGATATGAATTTCATAAGTTTTGCTCATGAATATATTTTATGAGCACTGTTCCTACTAGATAGGGATGGTCGAGGAAAAGTTGTCAGTCACTATATGGCAGTTTGTTTCTGAGCTGGAAGAGTTGCAGCAGGTTGTGTGTATGTGTGCTATGGCTGCAGCAGGCTGTGTGTGTGTGTGTGTGTGTGTGTGCGTGCTATGGCTACAGCAGGCTGTGTGTATGTGTGCTATGGCTGCAGCAGGCTGTGTGTATGCTATGGCTGCAGCAGGCTGGGTGTATGTGCTATTGCGTGCCCCCACAGTGACCTTCTATATCACTATGAGGGACCCCTCTAAATCAGTATGTGTGACCTCTATATCACTGTGACCTCTATATCACTATGTGTGACCCCTATATCACTGTGACCTCTATATCACTATGTGTGACCCCTCTCTATATCACTGTGTGACCTCCATATCACTATGTGTGACCCCTCTCTATATCACTATGTGTGACCCCTCTATATCACTGTGTGACCTCTCTATATCACTATGTGTGACCTCTATATCACTATGTGTGACCTCTATATCACTGTGTGACCCCTCTATATCACTATGTGTGACCCCCTGTATATCACTATGTGTGACCCCTCTCTATCACTATGTGTGACCCCTCTATATCACTGTGTGACCCCTCTCTATATCACTATGTGTGACCCCTCTATATCACTATGTGTGACCCCTCTATATCACTATGTGTGACCCATCTATATCACTATGTGTGACCCCTCTATATCACTATGTGTGACCCCTCTCTATATCACTATGTGTGACCCCTCTCTTTATCACTATGTGTGACCCCTCTATATCACTATGTGTGACCCCTCTCTATATCACTATGTGTGACCCCTCTCTATATCACTGTGTGACCTCTCTATATCACTATGTGTGACCCCTCTCTATATCACTATGTGTGACCTCTCTATATCACTATGTGTGACCCCTCTCTATATCACTATGTGTGACCCCTCTCTATATCACTATGTGTGACCCCCTCTATATCACTATGTGTGACCCCCTCTATATCACTATGTGTGACCCCTCTATATCACTATGTGTGACCCCTCTATATCACTGTGTGACCCCTCTATATCACTATGTGTGACCCCTCTATATCACTATGTGTGACCTCTCTATATCACTATGTGTGACCTCTCTATATCACTATGTGTGACCTCTCTATATCACTATGTGTGACCCCCCTCTATATCACTATGTGTGACCCCTCTATATCACTATGTGTGACTCCTCTCTATATCACTATGTGTGACCCCCCTCTATATCACTATGTGTGACCCCTCTATATCACTATGTGTGACTCCCTGTATATCACTATGTGTGACCCCCTGTATATCACTATGTGTGACCCCCTGTATATCACTATGTGTGACCCCTCTCTATATCACTATGTGTGACCCCTCTCTATATCACTATGTGTGACCCCTCTCTATATCACTATGTGTGACCTCTATATCACAGGGATCTGGCATTGTTAGCAGTGTGTCTGTGTGTCTGGTGAATATTTAGTTAGAAACATAGAAGACTGTCAGCAGGAAAAGACCACCTGCTCCATCTAGTCTAGCTGTGAGTAGTTCAGGACATGGAGGCTGGAGACTGGCTGCATCCACTGCACACACAGGAGAAGCTGCTGTATATACAGTATTCCTTTATTTCCCAGGATCATGTAGGACATTAGGGAGAAGCTGCTGAGCCAGTGTGATAAATAACTCCCCTGCTATATGACCGGCCATTTATGAAGGAGCAGGAGTCGGTCCTGATAAAATTCAGGAGTCGGAGTCGGAGCTGCGGCTTACCAACTCCACAGCCCTTTTCTGTTACTGTTATTTTTTGAACATTTGACTGTATTATCTGTACCTGTATTACTATTATTATTGTTATTTTTAATCAGTTTTTTAACTTGCTGTATGTTTTCATTTTACAATTTTTCTATTCTTTGTTGGTAGCAGTTTAGGTTCCGTTACCTGTGCGGCCAGGCAGGGTTCCCTAGCATCAGACACCAGTGATCTCCTAGCAGGCATCTGGCATTGAAAGGGTGCCAAATGCCTCCTATTAGATCTGTGACATCTGATGCTGCAGGCAGCTGCCGATCTTCTTAAGAATGACTGAGAAGCAGAGGAGACTGAGATTGTGCAGAGGAGGGAGCCCGACAGATAATATAGTATGTATTGTAAAACTGGGCGGGCAGAGGAGGGGTGGGCCGGGCAGAGGAGGGGTGGGGGCGGGCAGAGGAGGTGGGCCGGGCAGAGGAGGAGTGGGGCGGGTAGAGAAGGAGTGGGGGGCGGGCAGAGGAGGAGTGGGGCGGGCAGAGGAGGAGTGGGGCGGGCAGAGGAGTGGTGGGGGCGGGCAGAGGAGTGGTGGGGGCGGGCAGAGGAGGGGTGGGGCGGGCAGAGGAGGAGTAGGGCGGGCAGAGGAGGAGTAGGGCGGGCAGAGGAGGAGTGGGGCGGGTAGAGAAGGAGTGGGGGACGGGCAGAGGAGGAGTGGGGGCGGGCAGAGGAGGAGTGGGGCGGGCAGAGGAGGAGTGGGGCGGGTAGAGAAGGAGTGGGGGGCGGGCAGAGGAGGAGTGGGGCGGGCAGAGGAGGAGTGGGGGCGGGCAGAGGAGGAGTGGGGGCGGGCAGAGGAGGAGTGGGGGCGGGCAGAGGAGGAGTGGGGCGGGCAGAGGAGGAGTAGGGCGGGCAGAGGATGTGTTGAGGGGCGGGTTTCCCTGTGACAGAGAGGAAATACATGACGTCTCAATATGGCACCTGTGGAACAGCACTGAGACGTGATGTGTTACCTTCTTCCTGAACTACAGAACTTCCTGTGAGACTTTGATTCTTTAAAAAACGGGTAACATTACAGCTGTCCTAATGAATGTAAATGGCAATGTTATATAACTTTTCTTTGTAAGTGCAGTGTTAAAGTATGTAATTTGCCCGGAGTACCCCTTTAAGTTCTGTTTGCAATTTGATGATGGTCGGTTGGAGTATTGAGCCTCATGGTGAGCGCATCAGACCTGCCTGTTCTGTGGAGAGTACACATTGTCCCCTTACTGGGGAGGACACAGTGTCCCCTGCTGGTGTGATGATGTGGGGAGGACACACTGTCCCCTGCTGGTGTGATGATGTGGGGAGGACACACAGCTCCCTGCTGGTGTGATGATGTGGGGAGGACACACTGTCCCCTGCTGGTGTGATGATGTGGGGAGGACACACTGTTCCCTGCTGGTGTGATGATGTGGGGAGGACACACTGCCCCCTGCTGGTGTGATGATGTGGGGAGGACACACTGCCTTCTGCTAGTGTGATGATGTGGAGAGGACACATAGCCCCCCTGCTGGTGTGAAGCCATCATATAGGACAGTGGTCAACCCTAGTAATGATATGAGGGGCACTAACAGATTAGTGATATTTACAGGACGTCCTGCGGTCACAGGTGTTGTCTCTCATGGCCTCCAGCTGCCGGATAACGCTCCACACACCAGTCAAGCACAGGATCTACAGGCTGAGCTGTAACATTGGTGGTGACTGCGCTGCAGGATGCAATACAGGACCTGAATCCTCCATGCCCAACTGTATCTCATCTGGTATCTAAGCTAGAGATGCCCAACTGTATCTCATCTGGTATCTAAGCTAGAGATGCCCAACTGTATCTCATCTGGTATCTAAGCTAGAGATGCCCAACTGTATCTGATCTGGTATCTAAGCTAGAGATGCCCAACTGTATCTCATCTGGTATCTAAGCCTGGCCCGCCAGGCAATTCACAGTTTGAATTGCATCTGGCCCACCGACATTGCATTAGATAATAATATGGGTGGTCCGGACAGCCGCTCCGACCGCCCATATTATAATCTTGTAGGCCACAGGCAATTTTTAGCCTGCGGCCTAGGAGTATGTGAGCTGTGTCCCAACGCAGTGACGTCAACACACACGTCCTGTGCTGGCTATTGAGACAATATTACCCCTGGACGGCCCTCCGAACCCACCCTACCCCTGAATACAACCCCCCATACTTACATAAAAGATTAGTGGGTGGCCGTATCTCCGTGGCAGGACCACCATCAAGAGCAGGACCATCAGGATGGGGTGAGTAAGGGGGACTGTATCCAGGGTAGGTTTGGTTTGGGGGGACATCCAGGGGTGAAAGGTTCCCTTTTAACAACTGTTCTAGGGGTTGACTACTATATAGGAGACTATGGGGGAGGGCTGGCTACTATCAGGGGCGTAGCTAAAGGCTGATGGGCCCTGGTGCAAAATTTTAGCTTGGGGCCCCCCCATCTCCCCCCGATCAGGGAAAGTCCTATCTAACGTTATATCCAATTACTCTAATGTGCCACCATGTTCTAATGCCCTGCCACTGCCTCCACCTCATGTACTGCACTACTGCCCCCTATAATTAATGGACTGTACTGTGTCATTGTCTAATCATTGTATTCCAATCTTTGACTCTACAGCTGAAAAACTACAACTCTCATCATGAACTGCCAGTTGGAAATGATGGGGGTTGTAGTGCTGCAACCTGAAGAGCCACATGCTGCAAAACTACAACTCCCATTATAAACTGTCAGCAGGGCATGATGAAGTTTGAACTTCTGCAACCTGGAGAAGTCACCTGATATCACCTGCAGTCCTATGTAACACCACAGATAACAGTGATATCCCTCTGAGTACAGATAATGTAGTAGTCATCTGCAGTCCTATGTAACACCACAGATAACGCAGTGATATCTCTGAGTACAGATAATGTAGTAGATGCCACCTGCAGTCCTATGTAACACCACAGATAACAGTGATATCCCTCTGAGTACAGATAATGTAGTAGTCATCTGCAGTCCTATGTAACACCACAGATAACACAGTGATATCTCTGAGTACAGATCATGTAGTAGATGTCACCTGCAGTCCTATGTAACACCACAGATAACACAGTGATATCTCTGAGTACAGATAATGTAGTAGATGTCACCTGCAGTCCTATGTAACACCACAGATAACGCAGTGATATCTCTGAGTACAGATAATGTAGTAGATGTCTCCTGCAGTCCTATGTAACACTACAGATAACACAGTGATATCTCTGAGTACAGATAATGTAGTAGTCACCTGCAGTCCTATGTAACACCACAGATAACACAGTGATATCTCTGAGTACAGATCATGTAGTAGATGTCCCCTGCAGTCCTATGTAACAGCACAGATAACACAGTGATATCTCTGAGTACAGATAATGTAGATGCAGCACAAGCTGGAGCTCAACGCGGTAAAGATACGGCCATAGGACATAGCTTGGGCCGCCAAGGCAGATGTCTGGAGGAGGGGGCGCTGGTACTTGCTGTCATCTGATTAGGTAAGAGGCCCAATCAGATGACAGTGCAGTGTCCCAGAACATGCAGACTACTACTCCTATTATGCCCATTTCTATTGCTGTGTCAATGCCTGTTCTGGTAAGTGTTTGCACTGCAACTGCTGCTGGTTTTCCCCTAGTATTCTCTAGTAATGTGCATTCTCATGTGTATTCTCATGTATTCCTGTGTATTATTGCATTGTACAGTGGTATGCAAGGCTGTTGATCACGTGACCTGTAACCATGGTTCCTCCAATGGCCGACTAGCTCTGGCCAGGAGCAACCATGTGACCTCCCACTTCCTCCTAACAAGTGAGTCTTCCCCCTGCTTCCAAGCAAGGAGGATGTGTGTCGTCCCTCTCCTGCCTCAGAGGAGTTGGGCTTCTTCTCTGCAGCTCCCACTTCACCACTAGAAGTGTGGATCAGGTGCTCTGCAGTATTCAAGTCTTCGGCTGTATCTGCCTGCTCAAGTGTCCGGAGTCTTCTCTCTCATCTGGGTGTCATTCCGTTATCTCTCCTCATCGCTGCAAGGATTCACAGCAAGTATTATTCTCAAGCTAATCCACCCAGCACCGCTATTTCTTTCATACTCCTACTCCCATCATCCGGCACGTATTCTCACAGCCTATGCAGCACCACTCCTGCTTTATTTGTCAAAGCCTGCTATATACCCGGTTGCATCCGGACAGAACTGTTGCTACTAGTTACTTCATCTATAATAAATATAATATAATAAAACCGCTGTTACTGAACCCTGGCATTGGTGTCCACTAACTGGTGCCCTGACTAGGAGCAGCGAAGAATCGCATGCCCATCATCACCTGCAGATTCCACAGACCGGCCCTACAGCTGTGCTGCCCTCAGGCCTATACCGTGACAAGTATAACCCCTGCAGCTGCCCCGGTCATTGCCCGCTCATAACACCAGCACTGCGGAAGTGGCCCCCAGGGGCCAGGGCATCGCATTTTTGGCGTCACGAACAGGATCTTCATGGCTGTGTTGTGCCAACTGTCAGTGTCCCCAGAACTGTACTGCTAATCCCCCCAGAGACTTTGCTATTGCCGCGCTGCGGCCTGCTAAGGGGTCAAGTCAGCCGGTGACGCACTGTCTTCGCGCACGCGCGCGCTCCGCACCGGCCCTGCAGTATCCAAGCCTCTGTTGCAGGAGGGAAGGAGATTGTGCCCGGACCGCCGGAAGTGTTGATGCTGACTTCCGCCCTATTCCTCTCCGGTCCCGGACACCCTGCCTATCGGTGCCTGCTGTTCCCGCAAGCTCTCCTCGCCCCTACTTTCTTCCAGGCGCCTTACACCAGAACCCCTCGTCATGTCCACCGGCCATCACAGTGACTCTGACGAGTCCGGCAGTTCGCCGACGGCCCGAAGAAGGCTTCCCGCGGCTCCCGTTGCTATGGCTACCGCAGCGGTCCCATTCTTCATTGGGCCCAACAATCTTCCCAGTTATAAAGGAGAACCCCACACGTTGGCTGATTTCAAGGAAAAAATTTCCCGCACCCTTGAACTTGTCTCACTCTCTCCCACTCAGCAGGTGCAGTTGCTGCTAGGACAACTTGAGGGTCCCGCTGCCGAGGAGGTGCGGTCATGGCCAGCTACGGAGAAAGCTAATGTACAACAGATCCTGACCCGGCTGAGTAAAGAATTTGAGGTACAGTCACCCACAGAGGTCCGCCTTAAGTTTTATGACCGACGACAAAGGCCAGGTGAGACCCTCAGAGACTATGCACTAGCACTCCAATCTGCCTACCGGGCCCTGAGACAGGTTGATACCATAGACCCCTCGGCTGTGGAGAGTATGATCACTGACCGCTTCATAGAGGGGGTGGACTCTAGACTCATCCAGAGCCAACTGCGTATGCTAGCTGCCCAAAACCCTACAATGCCTTTCCTGGACTTCAAGACTCTGGCTCTGAGGGTGGTTGGCATTGACAATCCCTGTGCCGGCTGTACTCCAGGTTCAGATTGCCCGGATCCGGTGGGACCTATACCCCCACCTCCAGTGCCCACTATGGTTCCACCAGTTTCCGCTATACAAGCTGCCCAACAGTCTATCCCGGCTAATTCACCAGCGATCCCTGCTCTCCTTACGCAAGTGGTTGACTCTCTCTGCCAAGCCCTAAGGGGGCTACAAGGGGCCTATCCAACACCTCCACCACCACAGGACCCCTGCCCTGAGTATTCAGTTCCCGATCGGCCTCCTCCACCGAGACTTAGATCCCCTGAGCGCCCCTATTGCCGCCACTGTAGGCGACATGGACACTACCGCTCTCAGTGCTATCAGTTAAACGGGCTACCCCTGGGTCCGAGGGCCAACACCCAGGAGGTCGAGATCCAGGCCCGCAGGAAGCACAGTGGTTCTCAAGGTTCCTCTCACAATGCCCGCATGTGACTCTCTGGGTGGACGGAGTCCCCCTGGAGGCTCTGGTAGATACAGGTTCCCAGGTTACCACTATCCCGAGGCATGTGTTTGAAGAACATTGGGATCTGAGAACCCTAGGTCCAGTTGAGAAATACCGTCTGAAACTTATTGCTAGTAATGGTCGTCCTATTGTGCAACTAGGTTACTGGGAACCCACTGTCTGCATAGGGAGGCGGGAGCTAGCGCGTCAGGGTATCATTGTTACTGAGGCTCAGGGAGATAGTGGGACCGTGGTATTAGGCATGAATATTATCCGTCATGTATTCACTGAAGTGTTGGATGCCTTGAATGCCTCTATGTCTTGTGCTATGTCTCCTCAGTACAGGCAAGCCGTTCAGAAGACCATAAAGGTGCTCGCCGCTCAGCGGAAATTTGCCAATCCTCGAGGAGAAATCTGCCGTGTCCGCACTAGAGATGCTCGTCCGATCACCATCCCAGCTAACAGTGAGTTCCTCATCTGGTGCAGGGTCCGTCCAGGCCTCAACAATGCTGATTATGTGGCCCTTCTGGATGCTATTGAAATTGAGGGGCAACCTCTTGTCAGGGCCGCTAGAAGCCTGGTGACCGTCTCCAATGGTCAGGTCCCTGTCCGTCTGGTGAACCTTGGAGACTCCTCAGCTGACCTACCCAAGTTCACCACCGTGGCCATGTTATACCAACTCGATCCTGAGGACATCATCTGTGAGGAGACCATCGCCTATCAGAGTTCCATCCGTGGCACTCAAAGGGACTCAAACAGGGCTCTCGCCCCTTGGTGGGATGAACTCCATATTGGCGATGCCAATACCCCACTTGAATACCTCCACGGCATCCTCAAGGTGGCCAAAAGGTATCACGAGGCCTTCAGCAAACACTCCCTCGATTTCGGGAAGACCAACCTGGTCCAGCATCGGATCAACACAGGGGACCATTTGCCTATCAAAGAGAAACATCGGCCAATTCCCCCTGCCAGCTATCAGCAGGTCAAGAAACTGCTCAAGGAGATGAAAGACTCTAACGTTATCCAAGAAAGTCAGAGTCCGTGGGCTGCCCCTATTGTCCTCGTGAGGAAGAAAGACGGTAACATCCGGTTCTGCGTGGATTATAGGAAGATAAACACAATCACCCACAAGGATGCCTATCCTTTGCCCCGGATCGAAGAGTCTATTGCTGCTTTGGGGTCAGCCGCCTACTTCTCCACCTTGGACCTCACCAGTGGGTACTGGCAGGTGCCCATGGCACCCGAAGACCGTGAGAAGACGGCCTTCACCACCCCCATGGGACTATTCGAATTCACCAGCATGCCCTTCGGTCTGTGCAACGCCCCCGCTACCTTCCAGCGGTTGATGGAAAGGTGTCTCGGCCATCTCAACTTTCAGAGTGTCCTGCTCTACCTAGATGATGTGATTGTCTATTCACGTACCTACGAAGATCACGTCCATCATCTGGCTGAAGTGTTCCAGGTCCTAATCGATCACGGCCTGAAAATCAAGCCTTCCAAGTGCCACCTTCTCAAACCCCAAGTGAACTATCTGGGGCATGTTGTGAGTGCTGAGGGGATACAACCCGATCCAGAGAAGATCTCGGCTGTGGAACACTGGGATACCCCTAAGACCGTCAAGGAGGTGAGAAGTTTTCTGGGATTTGCCGGCTATTACCGCCGCTTCATTCCCCACTTTGCCCAAGTGGCCGAGCCCCTCAATGAGTTACTCCGGGGTTGCCCTCGAGAAAGCTACAACCGACGGCTCCCCGCCGAGTGGTCCGAACGGCAGGAGGTTGCCTTTCAAACCCTGAAACGCCTGTTGACTACGCCTCCTATCCTGGCCTACCCAGACTATAACCTTCCTTTCCGGCTCTACACGGACGCCAGCTTCCAAGGCCTGGGAGCTGTGCTGTCCCAGGTTCAAGATGGCCAAGAGAGAGTTGTAGCTTATGCCAGCCGGAGTCTTCGGGGCGCGGAAAAGAACGACAACAATTATAGCTCCTTCAAGTTGGAGTTACTAGCCCTAGTGTGGGCCGTCACCGAAAAGTTCAAGGACTACCTGGCTGCCACCCCTGTTACCATCTATACGGATAACAACCCGTTGGCGCATCTCAACACTGCTCGGCTGGGCGCCCTGGAACAGCGGTGGGCTTCTCGACTGGCCAATTTCCAGTTTGAAATTAAGTACCGCAGTGGCAAGGCTAACGTCAATGCAGACCTCCTGTCCCGACTACCCAAGGGCGAAGAGGCCCCAGAGGACAGCGATTGGGAAGATGTAGAAATGCCTCCCTTCTACCAAAGGTTCGCTACCCAGAGTGCTATTGATGCAGCTAGGCCTGAAACGCCTTCGCCTCCACCTAGGGCCCCGCAAGACTTGGCCAGGTGGCAGACCATCCAGGAAGAGTCCCGCGTCCTGGGGGAGATCTATGACTACCTCTCTACTGGTCGGGTCCCCATGCGGATAAAGAGGCCCTATCCTGATGTCGAGCTAAGGCGACTCTGGAGGCAAAGAAAGAGGCTCTTCCTACAGAAGGGACTGATCCTGCGGAACTCTCTTGACCCGGTCTCCGGGGAGAGGTGTCACCAGATCCTCATTCCCCGACGAGACGCTAAGATGGTGCTAGATGCCTACCATGACCGGTCCGGTCATTTCGGGGTACACAAGACGGAGGCCACTATCCGACAGCGGTTCTACTGGATCGGGATGAGGGCTGACATCGAGAACTGGTGTGCCGAGTGCCCTGCCTGTAATATCTCCAAAGCTGGGGGAAGAGAAGTCAGGGCCCCTTTGCATCCAATCACCTCCCACCGGCCGAATCAGCTAGTCGCCCTGGACCATGTGAAGCTAGCCCCTACAAGATGCGGGTATACCTACGCCCTCACCATGGTTGACCACTACTCCAAGTGGGTAGTCGTGGTACCTGTCAGGGACTTGACCGCCAAGACCACTGCTCTTACTTTTTACAAGGAGTACGTAAAGCACTATGGGTGCCCAGAGTCTCTGCTGACGGACCGGGGTCCGGCCTTCGAGTCGCAACTTTTCCAGGAGCTGTGTGCCTACCATGAATGTAAGAAGCTCCGCACCACGGCCTATCACCCTCAAGGGAATGGTCTGTGTGAAAAAGTTAACCAGGTCTTTATCAACATGCTCCGAACGGCTTCAGTGACCAAGAGAGTAGAGTGGCCCCACTTGTTGGATGAACTAGTGGAGATCTATAACAATACCACTCATTGTTCCACTGGCTACTCCCCGTTCTACCTGATGTTCGGCCGCCAAGGCCAACTTCCTCAGGACCGTGCTCTTGGAGTCCAAGCTCCTGACCCCTTCAACCCCCTACCTGAAACTGACTGGGTTCGGGAACATCAGAGGAGAATCCAGGATGCCCGGGAAATTGTTGACCGGAGGATGGGGGAGGCTCAACAGCGCCAAGAGGATGCCTACAACCTAAGGGCGAATGCCACACCACTACAAGTGGGGGATAAAGTTTGGCTAAAGAAATATCATCGCTCTCACAAACTTGAAAGCCTTTGGGAGCCTGAGCCCTATGTCATCTCCTCTATCCCTTACCCAGAGACTGATGTGTATGAAGTCAAAAAGCCTGGGCTAGCCCCACAGACGGTGCATCGGAATAGGATAAAACGTTGCACTAAGGAGGACCTACAGGGCCTTACAGCACCGTGTCCGGTACCTGCATCCACGCCTCCGGCTCCCCCAGCAGCTCCAGCTAAACCTCTCTCTCTGGAAGAAATGTTCCAAGTTGAACCGTTCCTCATGGCCGTAGGCTATCCAGCATTCCCTGTACCCGTTCCAGCGGTTTCTCCACTTCCAATTGTGCCTCCAACGACTCCATCTCTACAACCAGACACTGGGGGTGATCTTCCACCGGTACCTGCACCAATCACTGTTGAAGAGGATCCTCCGCTGAGACGGTCTGAGCGCTCTACCAGAGGAATTCCTCCACTTCGCTACAGAGACCAGAGCCCTTAAACTGTTTTTTGTTGTCTAACTGTTTTGTTCCAGTTCCTGCAACGTTCAAGGTTCGTGCCTGGTCCTCCTGACCAAGTTCCCTGTACTAACCAGCCATGAGCTGATGGACACTTACAGTAACAAACAGTTCTCTAGTGCCTGTCCCAGAGCCTTTTACATGGACGATGTCTAATTGCCTAAAAGAGACTCTACCTAACAGAGACACTTAATCCATTCCTTCCTAATGCACTTTCCTGTGATTGTGTGTTCCACACAGGGTATTATTGCACTTATTTCATTATTGCATTTTTTTTTTTCTACTATGGCATTTCAGTGTTATCGAAGTCTTTGTATTTCCTCCTCTGAGTAAGCACCAGGTTACTTAGATAGCCTCAGAGTAGAGTGCCTCTTTTGTAAAACAGTATATTTTCCAGTGTCTAAGTCAGATAGCTCCTCCTCTGAGTAAGAGAAGTCAGTATATATATATACCTCAGAGAAAGTCCAGATTATGTAGGAGTGTATTTTCTGATCCAGTCTCATTATTGTCTATATTATCGTATCTATAGCTGGAAAGATTTGGTTGAGCCAGTTCGTATGCAGATTTTTCTCAGATTTTCATTCAGATTTCTCTCAGATTTTCATTCAGATTCATGTGAGCCAGTTCTCCTCAAGACCTCGCAGTATTTGTTGTCTTTTGTGTTTCCCTTCCTTTTGTTTCCAGTATTTGTTCGCCTCCGTCTTGTCCCAACACAGTAGTTATCACACATAGTCATACCTAACCTTCACACTTGTCCATACATATCGCACCTTGGATGCCTTTTCATGTGTTTGGCCTGTGGAGTGCTTGTGTGTGTGATTGAGTGGAATGGAAGGGAGCTCCCCATGTATGTTTGCTTTTATTATTTTGTTCTTTTCTCTTCCAGGTATCCAAGACACTACTCAGACACGCCAAGGTAGTACACAGGTCTTCACGTTCTTTTCCAGTAGGGTAACACATTTAACAGAAAACCTACTGTCTAACTGGCTGGAATATTGAGGGTCCCCCGCCAGCAGTTAAGTTGTCCTGGCTTACATGTCAGATGGTTCACGCACTAGCTACCTGGTCGCCAGAGTACGTTAGGCACCCCTAGGTGAAGTCCTGCCACTAGGGTTTCTCATTCTCTCTCTTCTCACCTGTGCCTTGGGCGTAGGAAACAAACACCTCATCACACTCGCTCTCATCATTCATTCCTGTTGTTTGATTGTCCAGTCTATTCATGTTTGCTGCCTTCTAGATTCGCCGAGGTCGGCTCAAATTTGCTAGGGAGGTATGCAGTGTCCCAGAACATGCAGACTACTACTCCTATTATGCCCATTTCTATTGCTGTGTCAATGCCTGTTCTGGTAAGTGTTTGCACTGCAACTGCTGCTGGTTTTCCCCTAGTATTCTCTGGTAATGTGCATTCTCATGTGTATTCTCATGTATTCCTGTGTATTATTGCATTGTACAGTGGTATGCAAGGCTGTTGATCACGTGACCTGTAACCATGGTTCCTCCAATGGCCGACTAGCTCTGGCCAGGAGCAACCATGTGACCTCCCACTTCCTCCTAACAAGTGAGTCTTCCCCCTGCTTCCAAGCAAGGAGGATGTGTGTCGTCCCTCTCCTGCCTCAGAGGAGTTGGGCTTCTTCTCTGCAGCTCCCACTTCACCACTAGAAGTGTGGATCAGGTGCTCTGCAGTATTCAAGTCTTCGGCTGTATCTGCCTGCTCAAGTGTCCGGAGTCTTCTCTCTCATCTGGGTGTCATTCCGTTATCTCTCCTCATCGCTGCAAGGATTCACAGCAAGTATTATTCTCAAGCTAATCCACCCAGCACCGCTATTTCTTTCATACTCCTACTCCCATCATCCGGCACGTATTCTCACAGCCTATGCAGCACCACTCCTGCTTTATTTGTCAAAGCCTGCTATATACCCGGTTGCATCCGGACAGAACTGTTGCTACTAGTTACTTCATCTATAATAAATATAATATAATAAAACCGCTGTTACTGAACCCTGGCATTGGTGTCCACTAACTGGTGCCCTGACTAGGAGCAGCGAAGAATCGCATGCCCATCATCACCTGCAGATTCCACAGACCGTCCCTACAGCTGTGCTGCCCTCAGGCCTATACCGTGACAAGTATAACCCCTGCAGCTGCCCCGGTCATTGCCCGCTCATAACACCAGCACTGCGGAAGTGGCCCCCAGGGGCCAGGGCATCGCAACAGCATGTGCCAGCGGGCGCAGCGGGACAGATTAGCGCAGTGCTTCCCAACCTTTTCCACCTCGGGGCGCCCCTACTAAATGATGTTCTACAAAATAAGAAAACCGTCATACAGTGACTCACCGGTGACGTCTTCTTTGATCTGAGGCGTCACTTTCCCTTTTCCTCTCCATCCGGCCCAGACCTCCAGGATGATTCCTTCCAGATACGTTTCATCCCCTTAGAACCTGTGAGACAAACAATTTAGGCTCCGCACATTTCTAGCAGCTTACTTCCCTTCCTCCCTCCTGTAGGCTCCCGTAGTAACTGCGCTGTGTGGTGTTATGTGCAGTAAAGTGAGTAGGAATGTGGGATAGCCCCTGTATGTAGGATCCCCTGCTGTGCCCCCTGTATGTAGGATCCCCTGCTGTGCCCCCTGTATGTAGGATTCCCTGCTG
Source organism: Dendropsophus ebraccatus (assembly GCF_027789765.1). Lineage (NCBI taxonomy): Eukaryota > Metazoa > Chordata > Amphibia > Anura > Hylidae > Dendropsophus > Dendropsophus ebraccatus. The sequence continues at coordinate 10,134,056 of NC_091458.1, read as the reverse complement.
TGCCCCCTGTATGTAGGATTCCCTGCTGTGCCCGCATGAGCTAATAATGCCCCCAGAGGTGCCCCCATACAATAATAATGCCCCCAGAGGTGGCCCCCATGAGCTAAAAATGCCCCCAGAGGTGCCCCCATGAACTAATAATGCCCCCAGAGGTGCCCCCATGAACTAATAATGCCCCAGAGGTGCCCCCATGAACTAATAATTCCCCCAGAGGTGCCCCCATGAGCTAATAATGCCCCCAGAGGTGCCCCCATATACTAATAATGCCCCCAGAGGTGCCCCCATGAACTAATAATGCCCCCAGAGGTGCCCCCATGAGCTAATAATGCCCCCAGAGGTGCCCCCATGAACTAATAATGCCCCCAGAGGTGCCCCCATGAACTAATAATGCCCCCAGAGGTGCCCCCATGAACTAATAATGCCCCCAGAGGTGCCCCCATGAGCTAATAATGCCCCCAGAGGTGCCCCCAGGAGCTAATAATGCCCCCAGAGGTGCCCCCATGAGCTAATAATGCCCCCAGAGGTGCCCCCATATACTAATAATGCCCCCAGAGGTGCCCCCATGAACTAATAATGCCCCCAGAGGTGCCCCCATGAACTAATAATGCCCCCAGAGGTGCCCCCATGAACTAATAATGCCCCCAGAGGTGCCCCCATGAACTAATAATGCCCCCAGAGTTGCCCCCTATGAACTAATAACGCCCCCAGAGGTGCCCCCATGAACTAATAATGCCCCCAGAGGTGCCCCCATGAGCTAATAGTGCCCCCAGAGGTGCCCCCATGAACTAATAATGCCCCCAGAGGTGCCCCCATATACTAATAATGCCCCCAGAGGTGCCCCCATGAGCTAATAATGCCCCCAGAGGTGGCCCCCATGAACTAATAACGCCCACAGAGTTGCCCCCATGAACTAATAATGCCCCCAGAGGTGCCCCCATACAATAATAATGCCCCCAGAGGTGCCCCCATATACTAATAATGCCGCCAGAGGTGCCCCCATACAATAATGATGCCCCCAGAGGTGCCCACATGAGCTAATAGTGCCCCCAGAGGTGCCCCCAAGAACTAATAATGCCCCCAGAGGTGCCCCCATACAATAATAATGCCCCCAGAGGTGCCCCCATATACTAATAATGCCCCCAGAGGTGCCCCCATACAATAATGATGCCCCCAGAGGTGCCCCCAAGAACTAATAATGCCCCCAGAGGTGCCCCCATACAATAATAATGCCCCCAGAGGTGCCCCCATACAATAATAATGCCCCCAGAGGTGCCCCCAAGAACTAATAATGCCCTCAGAGGTGCCCCCATATACTAATAACGCCCTCAGAGGTGCCCCCATATACTAATAATGCCCCCAGAGGTGCCCCATATACTAATAATGCCCCCAGAGGTGCCCCCATATACTAATAATGCCCCCAGAGGTGCCCCCATATACTAATAATGCCCCCAGAGGTGCCCCCATATACTAATAATGCCCCCAGAGGTGCCCCCATACAATAATAATGCCCCCAGAGGTGCCCCCATATACTAATAACGCCCCCAGAGGTGCCCCTAAAAAAACAAATATCCTACTCACCTAATCCGCGCTGTGGCTACAGGCAGCAGCCCTTCCTCCTCTTCGGGCTCCATCTTGCGAGCCGCAGGGACGGGACTTCCGGCAGGCGTGATGACGTCACATCCTCACGCCTGCCGGAGAGGTCACGTCCCGGCCTCCCATAGGCTGCTGGTATGAAGTGCCGGCAGCCTATGGGAGGGAATGCAGGAGGAGGACGCTGACAGGTCCTTCTCCTGTATTCTGATCGATGTAATGTTCCGCCCGCTCACTGTGCTCACTGTGCGGGCGGAACATCAAAGCGATCTGTGCATCCCGAGAAGCTGCGCGGCCGCAGCTTCTCGGGATGCTTAAAGTGACACTGTCACAAGTGGCAAGGGGGGGCCGTGCGGGCCCCCCTAGCATAGGGGCCCGGTCGCCATGGCGACCCCGGCGACCCCTATAGCTACGCCACTGGCTACTATATAAGAGACCATTAGGGAGGGCTGGCTACTATAAGAGACTATGGGGGAGGGCTGGCTACTATATAAGAGACTATGGGGGAGGGCTGGCTACTATTTGAGACTATGGGGAGGGCTGGCTACTATATAAGAGACTATTGGGAGGGCTGGCTACTATATGAGACTATGGGGGAGGGAGGGCTGGCTACTATATAAGAGACTATGGGGGAGGGAGGGCTGGCTACTATATAAGAGACTATGGGGGAGGGCTGGCTACTATATGAGACTATAGGGAAGGCTGGCTACTATATAAGAGACTATTGGGAGGGCTGGCTACTATATAAGAGACTATGGGGAAGGCTGGCTACTATATAAGAGACTATGGGGGAGGACTGGCTACTATATAAGAGACTATGGGGGAGGGCTGGCTACTATATAAGAGACTATGGGGGAGGGTTGGCTACTATTTAGGAGACTATAGGGAGGGCTGGCTACTATATAAGAGACCATTAGGGAGGGCTGGCTACTATATAAGAGACTATGGGGGAGGGCTGGCTACTATATAAGAGACTATTGAGTAGGGCTGGCTACTATATAAGAGACTATTGGGAGGGCTGGCAACTATATAAGAGACTATTGGGAGGGCTGGCAACTATATAAGAGACTATTGGGAGGGCTGGCAACTATATACGAGACTATTGGGAGGGCTGGCTACTATATGAGACTATTGGGAGGGCTGGCAACTATATAAGAGACTATTGGGGAGGAATGGCTACTATATAAGAGACTATTGGGGAGGAATGGCTACTATTTGGGCACTATTGGGAGGGCTGGCTACTATATAAGAGACTATTGGGAGGGCTGGCAACTATATAAGAGACTATTGGGAGGGCTGGCTAATATGTTGGGCAATTTTGGTCAGGTTGGTTACAAAATGGGGCAATATTGGGGGGGGATTGGCTATTACATGGGTTTGGGGTTTAATCACATCATAGCAATTTATCATGTCATTTATCACAGTCCACAGCGCTGGGAGACGCACACCACTGACAGTGCCAGGAACACCGCATACTGCTCTGACAGTGCCAGGAACACCGCACGCTGCTCTGACAGTGCCAGGAACACCGCACGCTGCTCTGACAGTGCCAGGAACACCGCACGCTGCTCTGACAGTGCCAGGAACACCGCACGCTGCTCTGACAGTTCCAGGAACACCGCACACTGCTCTGACAGTGCCAGGAACACCGCACACTGCTCTGACAGTGCCAGGAACACCGCACACTGCTCTGACAGTGCCAGGAACACCGCACGCTACTCTGACAGTGCCAGGAACACCGCACACTGCTCTGACAGTGCCAGGAACACCGCACACTGCTCTGACAGTGCCAGGAACACCGCACACTGCTCTGACAGTGCCAAGAACACCGCACGCTGCTCTGACAGTGCCAGGAACACCGCACGCTACTCTGACAGTGCCAGGAACACCGCACGCTACTCTGACAGTGCCAGGAACACCGCACCCTGCTCTGACAGTGCCAAGAACACCGCACGCTGCTCTGACAGTGCCAGGAACACCGCATGCTGCTCTGACAGTGCCAGGAACACCGCACACTGCTCTGACAGTGCCAGGAACACCGCACACTGCTCTGACAGTGCCAGGAACACCGCACACTGCTCTGACAGTGCCAGGAACACCGCACACTGCTCTGACAGTGCCAGGACTGCCGCATTCGCACACGACTTTGTCCAATCTTTTAATTTTGGCCCACTGTGTATTTGAGTTTGACCCCCTGTCCTAGAGCCTCCACCCTCCTTTTGCTATAACACTGTAATCCCTTCCATGTATCACCGTTATATATCACACACAAGGTTTTTATTTGATTCCAATACTTGTTTCTTGGTGCAGTATTTCTCTTATCTTTTATATCAACTGGTGCCAAGAAATGCCAGAGATTTGTAATTTACTTCTATTAACAAATCTCAAGTCTTCCAGTACTTATCAGCTGCTGTATGTCCTGCAGGAAATGGTATTCTAGGAGAGGTTTTCTATGGGAAATCAGGAGAGGTTTTCTATGGGGATTTGCTGCTGCTCTGGACAGTTCCTGACATGGACAGAGGTGGCAGCAGAGAGCACTGTGTGTCAGGCTGAAAAGAATACACCACTTTCTGCAAGACCTACAGCAGCTGATAAGTACTGGAAGACTGGAGATTTTTTAATAGATGTAATTTACAAATCTCTGGCACTTTAGGGGACCAGTTGATTTGAAAGGGAAAAAATGGTAAACAACCCTTTAAACCTCTTAAGGACATATGCCATAAGGGTACGTCATACATCCACAAGAGGAGTTCAGAGGGGGGCCGCGCCGCGATCCTGACTGCTATCTGCAGCACAGGACCGCGGCGATTAGCGGGAGAGGGCGATTGCCGCTCCCGCTCATTAAGAACATTAGATGCAGCTGTCAAATATAAGAGCTGCATCTAACTATCTTCTATGGAAGTGCTATGGCCTTTTAAACACAAGGAGGAAAAAGCGAAAACGCAAAAACGGAAATTGGCTCCGTCCTTAAGGGGTTAATGAGCAATTAGTAAAGTTTCCTACAGGGTTTGTGCTTTACACACTAAGAAATCTCCAAGGAACAAATCCTCAGCCTGACCTGTATATAAGAGACTACCGTATATACACTCCAAGAGAAGGTCCTGGGGTGTGCTGCGCAGCAGGTATGTTCCCATATACTATACCGTACTATCCAGCCACAGGCTGATAGCTTATAGGAAATTAGTAGATTTACAACTATCAGCACTTCTATATTTGATGATAAAAATCATTGTAATTGTGTGTTTCTCACTAGTTTTATACTTGTCTTACACATATTGCGGCACACATTGTTATTGATTAGAGATGAGCGAACCGGGTTTGGGTTTGAGTTGATCCGAACCCGAACGTTCAGTATTTGATTAGCTGGGGCTGCTGAACTTGGATAAAGCTCTAAGGTTGTCTGGAAAACATGGATACAGCCAATGACTATATCCATGTTTTCCACATAGCCTTAGGGCTTTATCCAACTTCAGCAGCCACCGCTAATCAAATGCCGCACGTTCGGGTTCGGATGGACTCCAGCTGCTCCAGGTTCGCTCATCTCTATTAATGATGTTTCCCATTATATGGCACTGCAATCTTTTACTAGATATAACAGTTTGTATATAGCCCTTGCTGTTCTCTTACTATTAAGGGCTATAAGAGAGACACGAGAGTGCGCGCCCAGTCGCGTCGCTTGCGGGAGGCCTCAATATCTGAAGTGTTTTGCCCCGGCCATGCACGCTCTGGTTTAGTTGCTGACCCGGAGTGACATGGTCTCGGCTTCCGGTGGTGCGCGCCGCGATCCCAGAAGCAGATGGGGATAAGTGATGCCCGCATAGATATTTAAGGGAGATGTGGGGGAGAGGGAGGCAATCCCCTGAAGAAGCAGTAAGGAGAGAAACATGCGTTGGGACAGCTCTCGTTTGAGTCGAACTCTTACTGAGGTGATGTGATCGGAGTTAATACGTATATATAAGACTCTCTAATGCTGCGTTTACACGGAACGATTATCGTTCGAATTTTTGCAATAACGATCGCATTTGAGCGATAATCAGGTTGTGTAAACAAAGCAGACGATCGAGCGACGAGCGAGAAATTGTTCATTGTGATCTTTTAACATGTTCTCAAATCGTCGTTGGTCGTTCTGTAAAAATTTGCAGATCCCTTGGTGTAAACAGTCTTTTAAAGATTCACCCTGTGTGTGCGATGGGCTTAAGTGATCTTAAAAACGATCGCAATAACGATTTTTCTAACGATTTATTGGTCTAAACGTTATAAAAACCAAATATTTGCTTCCTAATCGCTAAGCGATCGTTTGGGTGAATTATCGCTCGGTGTACACGTAGCATAAGCCCTCGCTCCCCCAGCATCCTCTGCACGGACTGTAATATGATTACTCTGCAATCTGGTCTCATTATTATGTAGTATATTATATCAGATACCATCATGTTTTTCAGTAAACCATGTGAATAAAAGGATTATTATTTATGAACTCTGCCCACAGTGTCTTCTGTGTATATAGGCTGATACTACAACTCCTAGCATGCTCCCATAGACGGCAGAAGCTGAGCACAGGGCAGACAATACTCTGTGAGCGTTACACATGTACCAGTGCAGGGAACATAGATCCGGATACGTCACACAGTCCTCATCCAAAGTCCACAGGAAAGCTCAGTACAATAGAGATGGATAGGGATGTGACAGCCCGCTGCTGGTGACCCCCTGATAACCCCCCCCCCCTCCACACACACGCACGCACACACACACACACACACACACACACTATGGAACCGGCTCCTGTTTCTTCCACGTTCTCATATATACATAATCTCTATGGGGTTTTCCGGGCCTCATTTTCTCCTCTTTGAAGAGATGGAACTTTTTGCATTGTGTAATTATAGGATTACTCTTTTTGTTTGCACTCTTTGGGCTTGTTAACCCCTTCAAGACAGAGCCCTTTGATGCACAAAAGTCCAGGTCAGATTAATGCAATGTTCCTCCCCGCCTTCTGAGAGCCAGAGCTCATTTTTTGTGCCATAATCTCTAGTTTTGATCGCTTTTTATACATTTTTTGCTGATGTATAATTTTTTAAAAAATCAGCAATTCTAGTGTTTTTTTTTAAATCTATAATATCTATATGTTTATTTATTGTATTTTTTAAAATATTGTTATCGTGGGTAAGAGGGTATACTAAACTTTTATTGGGGGCGGGGGTATAAGGGGTTTTTAATACTTATCAAACTTTTTACACTTTTTTTAACCTTTTTTTTCCAACATGCAATCATTAGATTGCACATACTGATCTATGCTATGCCATGGATCAGTGTTATTGGCGACCTATGTATAGAGCCTGCCTGAGAGCAGACTCTATGCACGGATCGCCAAACTGACAGGACAGAGGTGAGAGGCTTACAACCCGCGCGTCACCCGCCCGTCTGTACACTCAAGTGACAGAAGCTTGTTCTGTCACTGAGTACCTTAAATGTCCCAATCGCTATAGATCATGGCATTTAAGGGGTTATTGAGACGCAGCTGCCTCTCATTACCTCCAGACCCAGACACACTGATATGTGCGGGACCGCTCTCACTGCAGCAGTCCTGCACACATCAGAAGTCCCTCAGTCAGGAAGGTGCATATACGTTCCTGCTGCACTTGGAACGTGCAGTAGGAACGTATATCTACGTATTGCTGATGGGAAGGGGTTAAAAAGCTCTAATTTTGTACTGGTCTAATTGTGGAGGGCATGTGGATTTATGATCAGTCAATTCTGTGTTATTTGGGAGGTGGGTCATCAACATACAGCAACTGTTTTTCACTGTATTAAAGGGAATGGGCCACCAAAATATAATTTTACTGATTAGCATCAGATACTAAAATAATAGATGGGGTAGCAAGCGGTATGACACCACCGCCGCCGCATGCAAACCTCTTAACATACAATTTCTCGCCTGCTGTGACTTCTCAGACAACAAAACGGGAGGAGGATGGCGGTGGACATCCACATAGGTCCAAACGCCCAACTCTGCTCATAGGACAAACAAGTGGGAGAGATGGAAAACACAAACAGGGGAAGGGAAAATAAACCACACACATTAAAGGGGTACTCCAGCCTAAAACTTGTTTTAAATCAGGTGGTTTCCAAAAGTTATAGAGATTTGTAATTTACTTATTTAAAAATATCAAGTTTTTCCATACTCATCAGCTGCTGTATGCCCTGCAGGAAGTTGGGTATTCTCTCCAGTCTGACACAGGCCTCTCTGCTGCCAACTCTGTCCATGTCAGGAACTGTCCAAAGCAGGAGTGGTTTGCTGTGGACAGTTCCTGACATAGACAGAGGTGGCAGCAGAGAGCACTGTGTCAGAATGGAGAGAATACACCACTTCCTGCAGGACATACAGCAGCTGATAAGTACTGGAAGACTGGAGATTTTTAAATGGAAGTTTACAAATCTATATAACTTTTTGAAACCAGTTGATTTGAAAGAAAAAAAAATATTTTGCAGGAGTGCCCCTTAAACCCTCTCCTGGCTAGAGATGAGCGAACCTGCCGAGGTTGGGGTTCGTATGAACCTGAACTCTTGGCTTCTGACTGACGCTGTCTGCCCGCTCCGTGGAGAGGGTGGATACAGCCAGAGGACCGCCTGGAAAACTCGGATACAGCCATAGCCATAGGCTTCCCTTCACTTCCAATCGAGCACCAGAGTATCGGGAAATATTCATCTCGAGTAATGAGCACCCGAACATTTTAGTACTCGCTCATCACTATTACTGACCAAATAATTTCAGAATAAACAGCATGGGAACGGTGCTGAGGATGAAGGTAACAGACATACCTGCATCTTCGGTGCCCTGTGCCCACTAGGAAGTTATCAGCAGGTTACATTAACAATTACATAGAGTAACCTGCTGATAGTTACTAGTGATGAGCGAGCATGCTGGTCCGAGCTTGGTACTCGATCGAGTATTAGGGTACTCGATGGTACTCGTTGCTCGGACGAGCATCTCGCGATACTCGAGAAAATCTCATCATCCGTTTCCTGTAAGTTTGGGCGCTTTTTCGCAGCCAATAAACATGCAGGAGACTCGTTGGTACATCCTGCGATGACGTGGGACCCATACATGTTGATAGAAGCGATTGGTTGGCCAGATCAGATGACCCTGCCATATAAAACTCGGCGCCGGCAGTGCTCGCTTCAGACGCATGCTGTGAGAGATCAGGGACAGAGCTGCTGCTGGTCAGGGAGAGTGTCCGTGTAGGATTTAGCGTTCCAGTAGGCAGGGTATATACTAGCAATACAAACAAACAGACCTTTTCAGGGCTTCAAAGCTTTTATTAATACTATTACTACAGACTGCTGGCTGGGAGTTGCAGTGCTACCATCTATAAGGGGGGGGGCAGAGGGGAACCATCTATAAGGGGGGGGAAAGGGGGACAATCTATAAGGGGGGGAGGAGGGGGACCATCTATAAGGGGGGGAAGGGGGGGACAGGCCCGGATTGGTAATCTGGCGGAGCGGGCGAATGCCCGCTGGGCCGCCAGGATTACCAATCAGAGGGACCGCTGGTCCCCGTGCACACTTCCATCGGCCCCTGCAGTGGTTGAGAGAACAGCGCAGCTGGCCGCTGCGCTGTTCACTCAGCCTCTGCCAGATTAGGATGGGCCGGCATATTCCTCGGCCCCCCCTCCCCCCAGAACAAAGGGCCGCTCTGCTCCTTTAGTAGTACCCAGGTGTTGTGGAGGTGCCGCACAGGCATGTCTGTCTACTACAAACTTCTCTATGGCAGCTGACGTCATTTCCTGGACGCGCTGCAGAGAAGGGGGACAGAGGAGAAGAAGCTGCAGCACAGGAGGGGGACTGAGGGGTCACTCAGAGGGGGCCTCTTGCTGCTAATAACAAACAGCACTGCAGTGAGAATTTTCTTCCCACCAAGCTACAGCCGGAGCCTGCTCTCTCCCCCTGTGTAAGGACGGCAGCCAACTCTCCCTCCCCCACACAGGGACTTCATCATCTCCTTCCTGCTGAGCTCTGCTGTCGGTGCAGGGAGGAAGAGGCAGGGGAGCAGGAGCTGGCTGTGAGGGAGGAGCTGTCACATCCTGACATGTAAGGAGCTTATTGATGGAGAGTAAGTGTGTGAGTGCATATGTTATATATAGTGTATATCTATATGTATATCAAGTATGCAATGTGCACAGTATGTGTATTGTGTGTGTAGGGATTTCTGTATGTATAGTGTGTGTGTGTATATATGTATGTAATATATGTGTGTGTATATATGATATATGTATGTACTGTAAGTGTGTGTATATATAGTGTATGCATGCCTCTTTAGCATGTTTATGATATATGCATGTATGTATGTACAGTATATATGTGTGTTTACATGATATATGTGTTATGTACAGTGTGTGTGTGTATATAGTGTATGCATGCCTCTGTATTATACTTATGATATATGCATATATGTGCAGTAGGCATGCAGTATAATGTATGTTTGTACAGAATGTGTTCATCTACTTCATGCAAAAACTGTGTCTTTTTATTCTGACATATTGCACATACAGTATTATATATATTTTGTATATGCAATGTGGTAGAATGTGAAAACACATTTTTTGCATGAAGGAGATGGTGTCCTAGTGTATAGTGTACATTGTGTGACAGGGATGCCATGGGTTGGTTGTAGTGCAGCCAGCCCAGGGAATCTGCAGTATACAGCGCTACCAAAGTGTATTCTGCCTGTATTAGAAAAATCGTGCTGCCATGTGACCATACACGAATTGTAGCGTCTGCACAATCTGTTTAATACCGACTACATGTGTACGTATGTATGTATGTACAGTGTGTGTATATATGATATATGTATGTATGCACAGTGTGTGTTTATGATGTATGTATAGCATGCATGATGTGTGGATACAGGTGAGCAGCACATCCTACAGCACTTACACCACTGCAATAATCTGTATTTAAAGGGAACCAATCAGCACAATCTGATATGGTTCCCTGAATGACAGGCAGAGAGGTCCCTTACTGGCCTCTCTGCCTGTCAATCATCCCTACGAGCGCACTGACAGACAGAGAGCGGTGCCTTGATACAGGCAGGGAGCAGCCCAGATGACTACCTGTCACACGCCCGTGGATTAAAGTCCTTTTTTCGGTTATACAGCTCCTGCTGCAGCCGGTATGTGCTGCTATAGAGTTGTGAACTCTTGGACTTTTGTCTGTCAGGCTATGTTCACACACACTTTTTTGAGTCATACAGTAGCTGCTCAAAAAGTCCTTAATGATCCTTTATGGTGTATGGCGTTCAATTAATTAAATTTGATCTTAAAATGGCTGTTTGTGCACACATGTAGTAACTTTATGGTCATAATTAGAGATGAGGGAGCCTGGCCGAGGTTCGGGTCCATACAAACCTGAACCATTGGCATTTGAATTCCTGTTCCACAGAGGTGGAGATAGCACGAGTCACACCTGGAAAACAGCAATGCAATACAGCCTAGATCATAGGCTGTATCCCTGTTTTCCAAGCGGGACTCGTGCTATTTCTACCTTCCCAAAGGAACAAGAAGACAGCGGGATTCAAATGCACCCGAACCCAAACCTCGGCCAGGTTCACTCATCTCTAATTATAATCAATACTATAAAATTAAAAGGATTATCCAGGATAAGAAAAACATAGTTGTTTTCTTCCAAAAAGCGGGCTCAGGTTGTATGTGGTATTGCCGTGCTGTTTTTGTTAGAAAGCAGACATGTTTTATCTAATACTGGATAACCCCTTCGCAAGGAGTGTCATCAGGAGAAGGGCACATTACATCCTCCTGATGACGCTCTTTGCAAGTGAAACTAGTTGAGGGGCTATGCAGCTCTTAAGATATCACTTGGTCATCAGTATTCTGTTGATAGTAGTCTGCAGCTACTACAGTATAGGCAGAGGCTGTGTAAGCCGCCATATCCATACACTTCATATACTGGTGTCACATTCATCTTCATGTTAAACTTATACTTTTATCAGGTATTAATTAACAGTATGTTTTAATAATAGGGTCATGTCCAAGGTGTGAGTGGGCCATTGGCCCTTTTGTTAAGGGGGCCACAAACACTTTGGCTGTATGGGGCTCCAAAATCCCTGTTGGCGGCCCTGCCTATACTATGTGGAGGCTCAGAGAGGACAATTATAAAAGTTTACACTGGACTTGTCGCTGTCGCTTATATCTCCCCTGCACCTTTCTGCTGGGATCTACAGCTCTGTACCTGGTATGGACCTCATAGATTCCCTTTAAGTGCACTGACACTAGTAATCCATTGATGCTGCTGAAATACATAAATATGCAACAACAAATCCACAGCAGATTATGTTGTTTTTTTATGTGTTGATGGTAGGGTTCATATATTTCATGAAGCAGTGAGCAGAATTCGCTACAGCATGTTTAGAACACTGCTATCTATGATATATGGGGGGGGGGGGGGGGGGGGGGGATATATGTTATGTGGGCTGCTCAGGTTTGAGTGCCAGGGCTGATTTTAAGTTCCAGTCCAGCCCTGGGGGGGGGACCATCTATAAGGGGGGGAGAGGGGGACCATCTATAAGGGAGGGGGGACGAGGGGACCATCTATAAGGGAGGGGGGAGAGGGGGGCCATCTATAAGGGAAGGGGGAGAGGGGGACCATCTATAAGGGGGGGAGAGGGGGACCATCTATAAGGGAGGGGGGACGAGGGGACCATCTATAAGGGAGGGGGGATAGGGGGACCATCGATAAGGGAAGGGGGAGAGGGGGACCATCTATAAGGGAAGGAAGAGGGGGACCATCGATAAGGGAAGGGGGAGAGGGGGACCATCTATAAGGGGGGAGGAGGGGGACCATCTATAAGGGGGGGGGGCAGAGGGGAACCATCGATAAGGGAAGGGGGAGAGGGGGACCATCTATAAGGGGAGGAAGAGGGGGACCATCTATAAGGGAGGGGGGAGAGGGGGACCATCGATAAGGGAGGGGGGAGAGGGGGACCATCGATAAGGGAAGGGGGAGAGGGGGACCATCTAAAAGGGAAGGAAGAGGGGGACCATCTATAAGGAGGGGCAGAGGGGGACTATCTATAAGGGAGGGGGGAGAGGGGGACCATCGATAAGGGAAGGGGGAGAGGGGGACCATCTATAAGGGAAGGAAGAGGGGGACCATCTATAAGGATGGGCAGAGGGGGACCATCTATAAGAGGGAGGGAAAGAGGGGGACCATGTATAAGGGGGGGAGGGAGAGAGGGACCATCTCCTATAGGATTAGCACCCTCCTCTCCAGACATTCTCTGTGCTGCTCGGACCTCTCCTATAGATCAGCACCCTCCTCTCCTGACATCCTCTGTGCTGCTGTGACCTCCCCTATAGATCAGCAGCCTCCGCTCCTGACATCCTCTGTGCTGCTGGGTCCTCTCCTATAGGATTAGCAACCTCCTCTCCTGACATCCTCTGTGCTGCTGTGACCTCCCCTATAAGATCAGCACCCTCCTCTCCTGACATCCTCTGTGCTGCTGTGACCTCCCCTGTAAGATCAGCCCCCTCCTCTCCCGACATCCTCTGTGCAGCAAAGGACCAAACATTATGTTTATTGGGGACCGCATGGGGGGGGGGGGCAGTAGTGGCTTATAATGTGGGCGGATTGACTGGGGGGGGGGGCAGGTTAGGTGGACAGCCCAGGGTACAGTACATTTAATCCGCCACTGGCTGGGACTTGTAGTACATCCTGCATAGAACTTCAATGCTCATTGTAAAGGGGTGACAGAGAGTGTGTATAGTTCCGGCCAATATCTGATTGTACCGTACAGCCCCACCAAACCAGTGGGTACTACAGTACAAGTATTTTTCCAGATTTCTGTATTTCATACGCAAGGCCTATCTCAGCTCCATACTGTGCAGTGTCCATAAAATGGTGAACCCCAGGGGTAAGGGTTGAGGGGTTCCAAGTGATGTGGTTGCCGGAGGCCGTGATTCAGGGCAGGGTGACACAGCAGCACCTGTTGAGGAGGTAGCAGTGTCACACCGCAGACGTCCACTCCCTAGCTTCTTTGACCAACTTACGGGGTCTCATGGTAGACCGATATTGAAACCGCAGCATTGTTAACAGGTGATCACGTGGATAGGGGATAATGTGTCCAGTAACTTATCCACCACCCAGTCTTCCACGCAGTCCACCCACGCTACCCAAGGGAGTGGAACCCTTGCTCCATTAGCTCAGCCTCCTTCCCCACAGCCTGGCCCCTCCAGGGATAAGAAGGGATTCAGATCCACCACCACCACCATGCTCCCAGGAACTCTTTTCTGGACCCTTCCCTGAGTCTGAGCAACCGGAGCAGTCGATCTGTCCTGATGCCCAAACTATGCAGCTGACGCAGTCAATGAGAGTGGGGACTTGCAAGCGGGGTTGGAAGAGGTGTCTGATGATGACGATGAGACCCGGTTGTCAGACAGTGAGGTTGTTGTCATTGATTTAACTCAAAGTGAGGAGGAGAGTGAGGAGCTGGTGGATGAGGACGAGGTGACTGACCCGAGCTGGGTGGATAAGCCTAGTGAAGACCGTGCTTCTGAGGGGGAGGCAAGTTCACCCGCAGGACCGATTGGAAGAGGAAGAGGGGTGGGCAGAGGGAGAGGCAGGGGCAGAGCGAGTAGATCAGCAACTGTTTCACGGAGTCAAACTCCTGTGGCCAGGGCTAGATGTTCCCAAGTCTGGAGGTTTTTTAAAGAAACTGCGGATGACCGACGGACTGTAGTGTGCAACGTGTGCCACGCCAGGATCAGCAGAGGAGCCACCACTACCAGCCTAACCACTACCAGCATGCGCAGGTATATGAGTGCTAAACACCCCACTCAGTGGAACCAAGGCCGTTCAGTGACTGCAAGTTGCACCCCTGCTCCTTCCCCTGTGTCACGTGCTGGCTGTCAGTCCCCCCACCCTGGCCCCAGGCATGAGCGCCTTCCACCCTACTCCCACTCCTTCACCTCCACTCTGCTCCACACCCTCCAGCACGGTGTTTAAGCGCAGCGTTCAACTGTCCCTGCAGCAGACCTTTGCACGGAAGCGCAAATACACTGCCACTCACCCGCATGCACAAGCCCTAAATGTGCACATAGGCAAACTGCTGAGCCTGGAGATGCTGCCCTATCGGCTGGTAGAGACAGAGGCTTTTAGGAACCTCATGGCGGTGGCTGTCCCTCAGTACTCTGTCCCCAGTCACCACTACTTTTCACGGTGTGCCGTCCCAGCCCTGCACCAGCACGTGTCGGGTAACATCATCCATGCCCTGACCAACACGGTCAGCGACAAGGTACACCTAACCACGGACACGTGGACAAGAAGTGCTGGCGGGCAGGGACACTATATCTCCCTGACGGCACATTGGGTCAACTTGGTGGAGGATGGGACAGAGTCTGACCCTGGTTCCGCTCATGTGCTGCCCACCCCGAGGATTGCGGGGCCTACCTCGGTTGCGGTCTCTCATGAGTTGTACAACTCTTTCTCCTCCTCTTCTTCCTCCTCCTCTCTATTACCCTCCACGAGCATGTCACTCCATCTTGTAGCTTCAGCAGTGCGGTGGGTAAGCGCCAACAGGCGGTGTCGAAACTGCTGAGCTTAGGCAAAAAGAGGCACACGGCCCAGGAGCTGTTGCAGGGCATCACGGCGCATTTAGATATTTGGCTCGCGCCACGGAGCCTCAAACCAGGCATGGTTGTGTGTGACAACAGGCGGAACCTAGTGGCGGCTCTGCAACTCGGCCGCCTCACACATGTACCATTCCTGGCCCACTTTGCCTTCGTCTCAGGAGACGGGTGAAGAGCAGCCGCCGCTAGATAGCCAGACCACCCTGACATCAGTTTCCCACCACGGAGTAGAGGATGAGGAGGATGAAGAAGAGGAGGAAGAGGAGCAGACTGGTGCCGCCACTGAAGAGGGTACCCATGCTCAATCCTTAGTTGTTGAGCGTGTATGGCCTGAAGAGGATGAATTGGTGGAGGATGAGGAGGAAATTGAGGCTAGTCAGGAGAGGGAGTTCTTGGGTGTTGGGACCCTGGCGCACATGGCTGACTTTATGTTAGGCTGTCTTTCCCGTGACCCTCGGGTTAAAAATGTTTTTGACAACACAGATTACTGGGTGTTCACCCTCCTGGACCCTCGGTGCAAACAGAACTTTTCCACTCTCATTCCTGCCGAGGAACGCTATATGACAGTGAATCAATATCAACAGGCCCTGGTGCAGAAGCTGAAAATGTACTTCCCATCTGACACCACTAGCGCCAGAGGACGAAGTTCTGTGGGCCAAAGAGCGGGGGAGAGGAGCGGTGGAGCAGGCAGCTTGTCAAGGGGCAGGGGAACACTCTCCAAGGCCTTGGACAGTTTCATGGCACCCCAGCAAGACTATGTCAACCGTCCCCAGTCAGACAGAGTAGGGGGGGAACCTTCAGGAAGATGGTGAGGGAGTACCTTGCTGACCATACCAGCGTCCTTACCGATCACTTTGCTACCTACAACTACTAGGTTTCAAAGCTGAATACGTGGCCCGAACTGGAGCTTTACACCTTGGAGGTGCTGGCCTGCCCTGCCTCTAGCGTATTGTCAGAGCGGGTCTTCAGTGCAGCTGGTGCCATCATCACTGATAAGCGCACCCGCCTGTCAACTGACAGCGCTGACATTTATAAAAAATGAACAAAGCCTGGATTTTACCTGAACTGTCCAACTGGGGTGAGTGGTGACTAACAGCAGGCCTAGCCAGTTAGCTTTCAGCACCCGGGTTCATGTCCACTACATATCACAGCCCCTGGACTCACTACAATTTTTGGGTGGGCTCACTTGCTTCCTCACTCACTTTTAATGGTTGTCTGTGTGCTCAATGCCATGCTATGTCTGGTATAAGTTTTTGAAGGCTCACTTGCTTCCTCACTCTTTTTTAATGGTTCTCTGTGTGCTCAATGCCATGCAGTGTCTGGTATAATTTTTGGAAGGCTCACTTGCTTCCTCACTCACTTTTAATGGTTCTCTGTGTACTCAATGCCATGCTGTGTCTGGCCTAATTTTTGGGAGGCTCACTTCGCTTCCTCACTCACTTTTAATCGTTCTCTGTGTTCTCACTGCCATGCTCTGACTCCGGGCAACCGGAGCAGTTGATCTGTCCTGATGCCCAAACTATGCAGCTCACGCAGTCAGTGGGTGATGAGAGTGGGGACTTGCAAGCGGGGTTGGAAGAGATGTCTGATGATAACGATGAGACCCGGTTGTCAGACAGTGAGGTTGTTGTCATGGATGTAATTCAAAGTGAGGAGGAGAGTGAGGAAATGGAGTTGACAAAAATGACGTTTAGGATACACACCGCCACAGTTAATAGTTTAATGCTGTTTGTGCCTTAAAGGGGAGGGTAACTATCACTTCATAGAACGATTGACGTGACTATATCTTTCATATTGACATGTCCGGCTCCTAACCCCCAACAGTTGCCAAAATAGGGCAGAGGTGGTCAGGTTGTCACCTTTTTGTTTCTGTTTGTCTATCCGGGAAGTGATGATCAGGAAGGAACAAATGCCGCACTCTGCTGAGGGCCTTCTGCCCCTTCCTTTAAGCAAGTAGGGTTAGGGTCAGCACTTGGACCCTAACAAGCCTTAATGTATCTGGTTAACTATATGGACAGTTTATAGGTTGAATTGGTTAAATACATTATGTCTCTCACAAATATTGAAGAAGTCCATGGCCAATGAATCAGAATTTGTGGAGTTTGTCCTTGTCGGATTCCCCGGCCTTCCTGAGAAATATCACATTGCCCTTGGGTTCCTTATTTTCCTGATCTATAATCTGTCACTATGTGCAAACCTCACAGTAATAATGTTGGTCTTCTTTAAAGAACATTTACATCAACCAATGTACATTATAATCGCTAACCTGGCCTTCTCCGATTTTCTCTTTGACACCTCAACTTTGCCAAAAATCATGGCCAAGCATTGGCTTTAACTTTAAGATCGATAATTAAGAGAGAAACCACTTCCTAATTTATATAGAAAGACTATGATAGATCTGTTGCACTAATGACAGACTATATTGTTGTAATAGTTGGCGCCATTACACTAATTAACCTGCCTAAAGAAAAACTAACAAGTTTGACTCCTCAACTCTGGTGTAGGAGGAGGCTTCACAATATCTGAGTATTTTTCAGGGCTCTCCCAACTTTTCTCTTCCGGGACTCCTTTAAAGCAGCCAAGCAAAAGAATGCTGATCAAGGAGATTGGTGCTGGTTTGGCCGCTCCTCAGCTGATTGCTGACACTTTTACATGGGTTGATTATCGGCTAAATGAGCGTTTCTAATTGGCCCGTGTAAGAGGGCCCATAGGCTAGGTTCACATCTCCATTGGTCGCTCCATTTGGAGCTCTGATCAATATTCTTCCTGGAACCCCAACAGCACCACCTGTAAGTTAATGCGGCCCATTCCATTACAGAACAGAAAAATGGACTTGACTAAGCACGTATGAACTCTGCGTGGGATGCAGACATACTGTTAGTGTCCACAGAGGTTGCATTGCTGTCTATGGGATGCAGTAACCACAATTTGCACTATTATTATTGTTATTCTTAGGACACTATTAGACAGGCCGATGGGGGCCCGACAACACCTGTAAACGAGCACTGATCTGCTAGATCGGCGCTCGTTTACTGGGCCTGTTACACGGCCCGATAATTGTTTAACAAGGGCTGCAGGGACATTGTTACCGAGGTCCTTGCAGCCCTTGTTTAAACTGTATTCATTACCTGTCCAGGTGGCAGGGCTCCTCTTACTCTGTGCTTCTCCTTGGGTGTGCGCGCTGCAGCTTCAGAGCGGCCTGCCACAGCTGACAGGCCGCTCAGCCAATCACTGGCCGTGGCGGTCCCGGCCAGGGCTGAGCAGCCTGCCAGCTGAGACAGGCCGCTCTGAAGCTGCAGCGCGCACACCCAAGGAGAAGCACAGAGGAAGAGGAGCCCTGCAACCTGGATAGGTATGTATTCCTCTTTGCATATCATCAGTGTCGGCCGCTCACCGTTATTAAACCGTTATTAAACCGTTATTAAGCGATGCGCGGTCATTATAGGTCAGAACCTCTAGCAACGATCAGCCGATGATCGTCTTCATTATTAAACGGAATGAATCGGTCGGATAGGGCCGATTCGGCCGATTATCATTCCGTGTAATAGTACCCTTAGGCACTTGTATCTGCATTAAATGTTATAAGTAGAAAAAAAAGATCAAAAGTAAAAATCAATTTATGGGATTTAAAACAAAAAGCCAAAAATGTTATTAAAGATATGCCGCTTAAATAAAAATCCCAATAAAGCAGGTTACCCAAACGTATCTGGTGTCCACGTAACTGCAGCATACAAACACCACAACCACCACTGCAAACTGCACAACAATACAGGGTGATACGGAAATGTAGTGTAATACACATACAATAAACTACAACTGTGATACGACTTATTATAACTAGAGATGGGACTATAGGATGGGAATAAAATGTCTTCAGAGAATGAAAACTTTATTGGTGGAAACATTAATGAGCAATTACCGGAGTTTCCCCACAGCTTCTTCCAGTGTTTGTGATAGGAAATCTCCCAGGAGCAAAGCTGTAGCCTGACCTGTATATAAGAGCCCAGAGGACAGAGACTATACACAGTCCAACAGAACAGCCGCACATGTGCCGGACAGCAGGTAGGTTACTGTATACTATATACTGTAGTCACCAACCTGAGGCCTCCAGCTCATACAGAACTACAACTCCCAGTATGCTCCCACTGTGTCCAGGTGCCTGCTCCCCTCATCCGCTTCTGACACTTCTGGCCCTCTCTCTTCAGTGACAGCCACTCAGCCGAACACTGACCAAGACAGGACAGCCCCATGGTCAGTGATTGGCTGAGCAGCCTGTCACTACAGATATGGGGCCAGAAGTGTGAGAGGCGGCTGAGGGGAGCAGGAAACAGAGGGTAAAGGCACCTGGACACATAGTATTAACTTTATTATTTTCCTTAGGGTGCATTCACATGTACAGGATCTGCAGCAGGTTTGAAGCAAATCAATTGTAAGCCATCAAATCTGCTGCAGATCCTGTACGTGTGAACGCAGCCTTATAGTGTCATCTGCCATCGGCCGTGCATTAGCGATTACACGTAGCGATCCACGGTCGGCAGCCAATGATTTTTCAACAGGCAATGATCAGCTGATGATCGGCTCTTTATTACATGGAGGTATAACGTGCTGAATGGGCCAGATACAGCAGATTATCGCTCCAGGTAATAGGGCCTTCATGTGACCATCCTAGCTCTCATATACAGGAGATCCATTATCTCTTGGATAACCAGGAATTATCCCTCTGATTGATTGCAATGATGCTTGTTAGCCAGGATGCTGCTGGCCATGTTCACTATCACGGCTAGGGACCCGACATATGATCACAGTTATCATCATGCTCTGTCGCTATCATCATCATTATCCTCACCATATTCATATTGTCTGGTATACATACACACACACAGTGGTACCTTGGTTTACGAGCGTTTTGGTTTAAGAGCATTGCTTTGGTGTAAGAGCTCCCTGTACTGGGTGGGAGGGGGAGTGGGGGAGAGGCATGGTCTGCATAGCGGGGTCTACAGCCCTGTTCTCTGACCCAGACAGTCTCCCTCACCTTCCATAGCAGATCCACTTCAGGCTGGGGCTTACATCAGGGGACAGGACTGTGGAGGTAATCTCTCCATAGCTGTAACCCCTCTCTCCCCGGACAGAGAGCGCTGCATGTATGTGCCCACATCTGCCCTGCTCATTCCTTCATACTCCCTGCAGTCTCTGTCCGCCCTTGTGTTTCCCATCCTCTCCATTACTGTACAGTAACTTATAATATCACAGATTCTGCTGTTTCTATATGTTTGTTTCATCTGTTATACAAGTTATTTAGAATAATAAATCATTATATTTGGGGTGTGGAACCAATTTTCTGCATTTCTATGATTTCTTATGGGAAAATTTGCTTTGGTGTAAGAGTGATTTGGATTACAAGCACGGCCCCGGAACGAATTATGCTCGTAATCCAAGGCACCGCTGTGTGTACAATACAGGTTATATTTATATTAAAGTATACAATAAATAAAAACGATACAGAATAAGAGACCTGCTGCGAGAGCGTACAGACTAGGATAACTGGCGGTGACAAGAGAGGCAACAAGGTCTTTATTGCCAATGTTCCAGTCATTGTACATAGAATCTCAAAGTGCCTATAGGTGATGGGGCGAGCCAAACACCATTTTCTGAGTTCAGGTAGCAAGTACAAAGTACATGGCCCCGAAGGGGTTATAGAGAGGATGGAGAAGGGATAGTAGAGAGGGAGATGAGATTAGGGAATGTTATAAGCGTTATAAGAGATGAGTCTTCAGGGCACGCTTGAAACTGTGGGCGTATTAAATGAGTCTGAGGTCTTTTGGTATAGCATTCCTGAGAACTAGTGCAGCACGAGATAAGTCTAGGAGGCTTTACACACTGCTGCAATAATGTGCCTGCACTCACACTCAGCTATACACACTGCTGCAATAATGTGCCTGCACTCACACTCAGCTATACACAGTGCTGCAATAAGGTGCCTGCACTCACACTCAGCTATACACACTGCTGCAATAATGTGCCTGCACTCACACTAAGCTATACACACTGCTGTATAGAAAAGTTTCTGTCACTGTCATCCTGTGTAATTCTAACTTCCTGATTGGTCCCTACTGGACACACCCCTTCCCCATTGCTGTTATGTGATCACACAGACCTCTGTTGTACTACACTACTGCATTATGGAGATCTGCAGGTCCATCCTGTATCTACAAGCTGCTGCTGTGTTATCAGGGTTATACAGTTACTATACATTATACACCACATGCTGCTATACTGTACAGTAACTTATATATCACATATCCAGCTGCTGTGTTATCAGGGTTATACAGTTACTATACATTATACACCACATGCTGATTGTTATACTGTACAGTAACATATATCACATATCCAGCTGCTGTGTTATCCGGGTTATGCAGTTACTATACATTATACACCACATGCTGATTACTATACTGTACAGTAACTTATATATCACATATCCAGCTGCTGTGTTATCAGTGTTATACAGTTACTATACATTATACACCACATGCTGCTATACTGTACAGTAACTTATATATCACATATCCAGCTGCTGCTGTGTTATCAGGGTTATACAGTTACTATACATTATACAACACATGCTGCTATACTGTACAGTAACTTATATATCACATATCCAGCTGCTGTGTTATCAGGGTTATACAGTTACTATACATTATATACCACATGCTGCTATACTGTACAGTAACTTATATATCACATATCCAGCTGTTGCTGTGTTATCAGGGTTATACAGTTACTATACATTATACACCACATGCTGCTATACTGTACAGTAACTTATATATCACATATGCAGCTGCTGCTGTGTTATCAGGGTTATACAGTTACTATACATTATACACCACATGCTGCTACACTGTACAGTCACTTATAATATCACAGATTCTGCTGTTTCTCATTGTTTCATTTGTTTTACATGTTATTCAGAATTAAAACCAATTGGAACCAATTTTCTGCATTTCAATGATTTCTTGTGGGAACATTTGCTTTGGTTTAAGAGTGATTTAACCCCTTTAAGACAGAACCCTTTGATGCACAAAAGCAATGCAATGTCCCTCGCGCCTACTAAGAGCCATAGCGCTTTTAATTTTCCACCTACAGAGCTGGTTGGGGTGTTATTTTTTGCACCATGAGCTCTAGTTTTTATTAATATAATATTGGTGTAGCAGAAAAATTTTGATTGCTTTTTATAAATTTTTTTGTGATATATAATTTAATAAAATCAGCTATCCTGGTGCATTTTTCCCCCCTGTTTACGCCATTCACCATGTGGGAACAATAATGTTATATTTGAATAGATCGGACAATTCCGCACGCTACGATATGTAATACGTTTATTTTCTTATATATATATATTTTTTTTATAATGTGCAAGGGGATCTTTTAAACTTTTATTGGGGGGGGGGTTATAAGGTTTTTTTTAATACTTTTAAAAACTTTTTTATTACACTTTTTGTTTTTTTACACTTTTTTGCTCTTACCCAGTGTGCAATAAATTACGTGGACTGTCCCTGCCCATAAGGGTTCCTCCAGGTGTCAATGGTGGCATTTATCTTGCCGCTTAGGGATATATGCTAGGGACCTCCATCCGCATCAGCCATATGAGCATACAAGGATTATACAATGTAAAGTTTTTGTTGTTCAGAAACGTTGAGTAAGGCTCCTTTCACGCATCTGTGTAAGGACCCATTGATTTTTTATAGGTGTTATGGATGAGTGTTTGGGGTGTGATCCACATTGCAAAAAAACAGGTAAGCCATTGCAAGGTCCATATTTGCGGAACAGATGGAAATATTCAATAAACAGTTCAATGGAAATGTGAACATTACAGAACGTTATTTTTGGAAACACTTTCTACATATAAGACTATAACCCCTTCATGACCAAAAGTCATTGATGCACAAATTAAAGCAATGTTCCTTCTCGCTTTCTAAGAGCCATTAGGCTTTTAATTTTCCACCTACGGGGCTGGTTGAGGTGTTATTTTTTGCGGTATGACAGATTCCCTTTAACCCCTTGCCTCCGCAGCCTGTTTTGGCCTTAATGCCCGGGGCCTATTTTCCAAATCTGACCTTTCTCTCTTTATGTAGTAATAACTCTGCGATGCTTAACTATCGCGGTTATTCTGAGACAGTTTTTCCGTGACATATTCCTCTTTATGTTTGTGGTAAACTTTGGTTTTGGTAAAAAAACACAACATATGCGCAAACATTTGAAAAATTTACATTTCTTTATACTCAAAATTCTCTTATCCTAAAAGCTAGTCATGCCACATAAACTAATTATTACTACAACATCTACAACATGTTTACTTTATGGTGACATAATTTGGTAAATGTCCTTTTACTTTTTAGGATGTTAGAAGGCCTTGAAATTTTGCAGCGATTTTTCAAATTTTCAGGAAAAATTCAAATTCTGATGTTATTAGGGACTAGAGATGAGCGAACCTGGAGCATGCTGGAGTCGATCCGAACCCGAACTTTCGGCATTTGATTAGCGGTGGCTGCTGAACTTGGATAAAGCCCTAAGACTATGTGGAAATCATGGATATAGTCATTGGCTGTATCCATGTTTTCCAGACAACCTTAGAGGTTTATCTAACTTCAGTAGCCCCAGCTAATCACATGCCAATCGTTCGGGTTCGGATCGACTCGAACCTGAACCCGGTTCGCTCATCTCTATTAGGGACCAGTTCAGTTCTGAAGTGGATTTGTGGGGCCTGTATGTTAGGTACCCCCATAAATCCCTCTACTGTAAAAACTGCACCCCTCAAAGTATTCAAAGTAACATTTCATAAGTTTATTAACCCTTTAGGTGTTTCACAGAAATTTAAGCAAGTTGGGGGGGGGGGGGGATTTAAATTTTTTATTTTTTTTGGCAGATATCCTATTTTAATACATTTTTTTCATCTAACACAGCAAATACTAACTGAGAAATAACACTCCCTATTTATTTCCTATATTCCAATGTTTCTAGAAATCCCCAAGAAGAAATAAAGAATTATAAAAAGAAATGTCACGGAGGCCTTGCGGTGCCAAAATATTTGTGTAAAACAAGTTGATGTTTCCATTCTGGGGATATGTGACACCCTGATTATTATTTCTTTAATTTTTTATGAGGTGGTACGAACAAAAAACACAATTTAGCAGCTGTTTTTTTTATCATTTTTTTTGTACGCCGTTTACTATACGTTACATATGACATGTTATCGTTATTCGTCAGGTCAGTACGATTACAGGGATATCCATGTTATATAGCGGTTACTATACGTTACATATGACATGTTATATAGCGGTTACTATACGTTACATATGACATGTTATATAGCGGTTACTATACGTTACATATGACATGTTATATAGCGGTTACTATACGTTACATATGACATGTTATATAGCGGTTACTATACGTTACATATGACATGTTATAAAGCGGTTACTATACGTTACATATGACATGTTATATAGCGATTACTATACGTTACATATGACATGTTATAAAGCGGTTACTATACGTTACATATGACATGTTATATAGCGATTACTATACGTTACATATGACATGTTATAAAGCGGTTACTATAGGTTACATATGACATGTTATATAGCGGTTACTATACGTTACATATGACATGTTATATAGTGGTTTCTATACGTTACATATGACATGTTATATAGCGGTTACTATACGTTACATATGACATGTTATATAGTGGTTTCTATACGTTACATATGACATGTTATAAAGCGGTTACTATATGTTACATATGACATGTTATCGTTATTCGTCAGGTCGGTACGATTACAGTGATATCCATGTTATATAGCGGTTACTATACTTTACATATGACATGTTATTGTCACGGCCGCCGCGACCTCTCTTTAACCCATGCAGCCGCCGGGGTCCTTGTGCAGGGACATGTTATCATTGTACATATGACATGTTATCATTATTCGTCAGGTCGGTACGGTTACAGTGATATCCATGTTATATAGCGATTACTATACGTTACATATGACGTTATATAGTGGTTACTATACGTTACATATGACATGTTATATAGCGGTTACTATACGTTACATATGACATGTTATCGTTATTCGTCAGGTTGGTACGATTACAGTGATATCCATGTTATATAGCTTTTGTTATAGTTTATGGGATTTATACTATATATACTGTTTGTGTCTTGCATATTTTAAGACCTGTAATATTTTAATTCTTTCGCCAATGGTGTTATGTGAAGGCTTTTTATTTGTGGCATAAGCTGACGCTTTTAGTGGTACACCTTTTAGGTACATGTGACATTATGATAGCTTTTTTCTATATTTTTTATGGGGTGGGATTAACAGAAAAATTCTCATTTTGGTAATTTTTTTATTTTTTTTATGGCATTAATCGGGCGGTATAATTAATGTAAAGGGTTAATAGACGGGGTCATTGCGGACGCGGCGATACCAAATATGTGTACCTTATTCATAGGAGATCATTTATAAAGGGGGATAGGGAATGTGTATATTTATTTGTTTATTTTAATTATTTATTCAATTATTTAATTTTTTTTTTATATATATTTATTTATTTGTGTGTTTTTTTTTACTTTAACCTTATTCAGGTATATATATATATATATATATATATATATATATATAATGCATTACAGCACATGATCAGTGCTGTAATGCATTATATAGCCACAGAGCAGGGGCCTGAGCGTTATATACCATAGTAACACAGACGCACCAGGCAGCGGGCCAGGGTCGCACAATCGCTCGTGCGGCTCCGGGGGGGGGGGGAGCAAGGGATGGGGAGGACCGGGAGGGAGTAGGGGCTGGAGCCTTGCGGGGGGGGGGGGGGGGGCAACGGGCCGTGGGGGAGCATCAGGCATCATGATCAAAGGTTTATGGGCCTTGGTTAGAATATGTAAGATTAGTAGATGACTGATGTACTTCAGAAGGAAAACAAAATGGTCTTTTTTTGCTTTCCCGATCTTCACCATGGCAAAATGGAGGCAGGTTGGCATAACTGAACCCTTATGTAAGCGGAATTTAATCTTATTGTGAATTTCAGGTTAGTTTTATGAACTGGAAGGGATGTTTGGTGTGGTGCCAGTAGAAATGGTAGATCTGCGGAGTTACTGATCCAGAATAATTAGAGCTGGGCTCTGAATGCTGCCATGTGGTTCTCGATCAAGGAACTTGGTGTCAATCAAGTATTATTGATTGAGGACACAGACCCCTATAAAGGACACAAAGTGAGTAGGGTGATAATGAGGATAAGTCAGAGTCTAGAGACTTCAATAAAGTGGTGGGAAACTCCATGACGTGCAGTCACATAAGGAAACAAGTGGAGCTTACCCATCTGAGAGTTGCGTGCCAATGGAACAGCTTGGTGATAGAGTAACATCTGTATTACCTGTGTCCATACTGTAATATACAAGGAACTTTATAGAAAACCCCACACTGTTATGTAATCTATCATTGGAGTCCACCAATCCAGTCCTCCTATGCATATCTGCCCACTAATGATTATCAATGGAGGGGGCTGGCCGGACCGGTGCTCGGGGAGCAGTAGCCCTACACTCAGTGCTTACAGCGGCTTACTGGCCAAATAATTTCAGAACGAACGGAATTGGAGCAGTGCCGAGGATGAAGGTAACAGATATACCTTCATCCTCGGGTCCCTGTGCCCACTAGGGAGTTATCAGCAGGTTACATTAAAGATTAGATAGAGTCACCTGCTGATAGTTTCCCTGCTGATAGTTTCCCTTTAGGCTATGTTCACACACAGTATTTTTGATCAGTATTAGACATGATCGAACCGGGTTCGGGTTCGAGTCCATCCGAATCCGAACGTTCGGTATTTGATTAGCTGGGGCTGCTGAACTTGGATAAAGCTCTTAGGTTGTCTGGAAAACATGGATACAGCCAATGACTATATCCATGTTTTCCACATAGCCTTAGGGCTTTATCCAACTTCAGCAGCCACCACTAATCAAATGCCAAACGATCGGGTTCGGATGGACTCAAGCATGCTTAAGGTTCGCTCATCTCTAGTGATGAGCGAACATGCTGGTCCGAGCTTGGTACTCGATCGAGTATTAGGGTGCTCGATGGTACTCGTTACTCAGACGAGCATCTCGCGATACTCGAGGAAATCTCATCATCCGTTTCCTGTAAGTTTGCGCGTTATTTCTCAGCCAATAAACATGCAGGAGACTCTTTGGTACATCCTGCGATGACGTGGGACCCATACATGTCGATAGCAGCGATTGGTTGGCCAGATCAGATGACCCTGCCATATAAAACTCGGCGCCGGCAGTGCTCGCTTCAGACGCATGCTGTGAGAGATCAGGGACAGAGCTGCTGCTGGTCAGGGAGAGTGTCAGTGTAGGATTTAGCGTTCCAGTAGGCAGGGTATATACTAGCAATACAAACAAACAGACCTTTTCAGGGCTTCAAATCGTTTGTTAATACTATTACTTAGGGCTGGGCGATATGGCAAAAAAATAAAATCTCGATTTTTTAATTTTTTTGGACGATTCTCGATTTAAATCTCGATTTATTTATTTTTTGCTAAATAAACTGAAAAATTCTCTCGCAGCGGCAGATACTATGTTTGAGACAACAACTGTATTGCTTCCCAGTGTAACAGTGCTGCCCCTGTGACTGGGGCAGACTCCACCGACCCCTCTCCTTCATACATATAGCACAAGAGAGACCCTATGGCCTGAGGAAAGTCCTGGTCGGACCGAAACATTGCACAATACATTATTGGTCTCATCTCATGTACTTTCTGTCTTTGGTCGGAGTATATACCTTGTATCACACTGTTAAATAAAACCCTCACTTATTCTTGCATGAAAAAACGAGTGCCGTGGTTTCTACTGTACAATAGGGCAGACTGAGGGTGACAGAGGGGGACTAGGGGTGACAGAGGGGGACTGGGGTGGACTAGGGGTGACAGAGGGGGACTGGGGGTGACAGAGGGGGACTTTGGGAGCTGGGGTGGACTAGGGGTGACTTTGGGAGCTGGGGGTGACAGGTGGACTAGGGGTGACAGAGGGGGACTGGGGTGGACTAGGGGTGACAGAGGGGGACTGGGGTGGACTAGGGGTGACAGAGGGGGACTTTGGGAGCTGGGGGTGACAGAGAGGGAGATGGGAGTGACTGGGGCAGGAGTGCACATAGCCCTACCCCTCCTCTCACCCCAGCACACGGGTGCCCCTCTCGACCACACACACAGGTCCCCGGTCTGTGGAGGAGGAGGAGGCAGCAGGGACTGCAGGATAGGGTGATTACTGGAGCTGTACAGCGGGATCCGTTCCCACTGTACAGCTCCAGGACCTGCAGCGATCACCATGCAGTCCTTGCTGTCTCCTCCAGAGACTGTGGAGCGAGATGCTGTGTTTATCTAGGGGCGGGGGCAGGTCAGCAGCTCCTGGAGACCGCCCGCGGCTCAGATCTCGGCACTGCCCGCCCGCCGGCCGCACACTGCCCCTCTCTGAATTGTTGTGACACTGTTCCGCACCGTCCGCCTCATACTTTCCCGCGCCGCCCGGCAGCCTTACACTGTCCCGCGCCGCCCGCAATGATTTTTGGTGAAAATCGAATTTACGATTTTTACAAAAAAATCTAATCGATTTAAAAATTCTGTGCGAATTAATCGAATTAATCGCCCAGCCCTACTATTACTACAGACTGCTGGCTGGGAGTTGCAGTGCTGCTGCCACGATTTAACCAGCACAGTGTGGTGATCGGCTGCTGGCAGAAAGGGGGCATTAGGTGTTGCATACAGACCCCTAAGAAGTGCACAATGTACTCTTTTTTTATTTTAGGGCTGGTGGTCCTGCTGTACTACATTGGATTGCTGGGATTTGTAGTGCACCTGCATGGAACTACACTGCTCATTGGAAGGGGGTGTCAGAGAGTGTGTATAGGTCCAGCCACTACCAGATTGTACCGTACAGCCCCCCCCCTAAACTAGTGGGTACTACACTGTATTGCTGGGATTTTTAGTACACGTGCATAAAACTTCACTGCTCATTGTAAGGGGGTATCACAGCGTGTATCTAGGTCCAGCCACTACCAGATTGTACCATACAGCCCCCCTAAACTAGTGGGTACTACACTGTATTGCTGGGATTTGTAGTACACCTGCATAAAACTTCACTGCTCATTGTAAGGAGGTATCACAGAGTGTGTATCTAGGTCCAGCCAGTACCAGATTGTACCGTACAGCCCCCTTAAACTAGTGGGTACTACACTGTATTGCTGGGATTTGTAGTACACCTGCATAGAACTTCAATAGAATGTTAACCCAACTGCTACAGTCAAATTGAAAAATCGAAAGGGTGCTGGGGGTAGAAGGCTACTTGTTGGCTACTGCTGGGCCTGCCCTTACCTTCCTTGTCTTCTCCATTTCAAACCATATTATCTGTGGATGTCATCTTATCTTACGGGTGTCCTATGCCATCCTTTCACCAGTACCTTCTACCTTTTTTCAATGTTGTAGCCGTTTTTAAGGCAGGATTGACCACAGCAGTAATGGACATCCATGTTGACTACTGCTGTGCCTGCCCTTGCCTCCATGTTGGCTATTGCTGGACCTTCACTGGCATTCATGTTGACTACTGGTGTGCCTGCCCTTGCCTCCATGTTGGCTATTTCTGGGCCTTCACTGACATCCATGTTGACTACTGGTGTGCCTGCCCTTGTTTTTGTTTTTTTTTTTTTTTTTTAATTTGCATAGCGCACACAGATTTTGCAGCGCTTCACCTATCTGTATGTTTTTAGGTGTTGGAGGAAACCGGAGTATCCGGAGGAAACCCACACAAACACGGAAAGAACATACACAATGTTGAACTTTAGTGGATGGCCGTCATTTAATGTCAAATGACGGCTGTTTTTTGTTTTTCTTTCAAATAACAGCAATTATTTGTCATAAAATGACGGCCATCCACTAAATTTTAACAGTGTGTGAACATAGCCTTTCTGTGTTTTCAATCCACTCCTGGTTTTCGTTGAAAAATACTGATCAAAATACTGACCAAAAATACTGTGTCTGAACACAGCCTTAATGTATCTGTTTTATTATATGGATTGTTTATAGGTTGAATTGGTTAAATACATTATGTCTCTCACAGATATTGAAGAAGTCCATGGCCAATGAATCAGAATTTGTGGAGTTTGTCCTTGTCGGATTCCCCGGCCTTCCTGAGAAATATCACATTGCCCTTGGGTTCCTTATTTTCCTGATCTATAATCTGTCACTATGTGCAAACCTCACAGTAATCATGTTGGTCTTCTTTAAAGAACATTTACATCAACCAATGTACATTATAATCGCTAACCTGGCCTTCTCCGATTTTCTCTTTGACACCACCACTTTGCCAAAAATCATGGCCAAGCATTGGTTTGGAGCTGGAGCCATGACCTTCATGGGATGTTTCCTACAAATGAGCATTGTTCATGTCCTTAATCCTCTGGATTCCTTTATCATCATGTTTATGGCCATTGACCGCTACGTGGCCATTTGCATTCCCCTCCGGTATCACTCCATCATGAATACCAGATTCATTATAATGGCCCTGATAATATTATATGCGCTAGCTCTGCTGGTCTCACTTAGTGTCCTCTACCTGATGCTCG
Organism: Dendropsophus ebraccatus; assembly: GCF_027789765.1. Lineage (NCBI taxonomy): Eukaryota > Metazoa > Chordata > Amphibia > Anura > Hylidae > Dendropsophus > Dendropsophus ebraccatus. The sequence continues at coordinate 10,103,134 of NC_091458.1, read as the reverse complement.
GGGTTCCTTTCATTGGCTCAAATAAGGTAAAGGGCTTTTTCTGTTCTATGGGAACTGTTATTGTCACAACCTATATTGATCCAGCTCCAACCCATTGGAAAGGATATTATATAAGCTTAGGCTGCCACCTGGGCCCATTATCTTATATTATGTTCTCCTATGGCATCGTAATAGCAAAACTCTGCTCCTCAGTGAAGTCCAATAGCTGGAATAAAGCCTTCTACACCTGCATGACCCACTGGTTCGTCATCGCCATCTTCTATGTCCCGAGGCTCATGGTTTACACCTATGAACAGATACAGAAGCCGCCAGTGGACGTCTACATCTCTTTGATCTTGCTGTACACCTATGTTCCGCACTCCTCCAGTCCCATCATATTTTGTTTCAGAAATAAGGAGATTAAAAAAACTTTAAGATCGATAATTAAGAGAGAAACCACTTCCTAATTTATATAGAAAGACTATGATAGATCTGTTGCACTAATGACAGACTATATTGTTGTAACAGTTGGCGCCATTACACAAACTAACCTGCCTAAAGAAAAACTCAAACTTAGGGCCCTATTCCAAAGGACGGTTATAGTTTGAACTATCGTTACATCGTTTGGATGTAAACTATAATCGTTCGGTTGAATAGCAGTTAACGATTAAACGACGAACGAGAAATCGTTGATGGTTTAATGAGACCTGGACCTATTTTTATCTTTGCTCGTTCGTATATCGTTCGCAAGTCGTTTGGTGGAATAAAAAATAGTTCTCTCTCACCTTGGTTGTTAGTGGGTGCGTTCAACAGCTAATTAGTGAGAATCCTATTGGCTTAACACATTGATTGACAGGGACCATATTTCCATTTCAATACATTTTCTATTGATTATTCTATTATTTGTATTCATTCATGGTGGATTTACAGACTTCATTAAATAGCTTAAATATATAAAATATAAATTATATTTTTGCAAACACACTGTGTATCCGACGCGGTCAAAAAGGGCTAAAAAACATTCGCCAAACACCTCGTATATTGCGGCTACATTCGGGGAGCCCCCCCCTAAACATTTCGTATATTATGACTACCATGCGAAACCCACACACCGCTCGCTAGCATGTGGCCCTTGCTTCGGCCGCCTTCACTTCTGGTTGGTGACCACGCGGTTGAAAAGGCCCTGTCCTCCGTACACAATTTCTCAGGTCTAGGACGAAAAATATTACAATAAAACATTCGAGGAGCCCCCCCCCAACACTTTGTATATTATGACCACAATGCTCTATAAAACATGCACACCAATACGCCCATTGAAGGCAGAGAAAAAATTGGGGGGGGGGGGGATGACTCGCCCCACCTACTTGTATGATAATCTATTGTTTATCGTTCCGTCGAATCATTGTGAAGCGAACGATCAACGAGGAAAAAAAACTACCACAAGAACGACTACAATTAAAGACCATTGCTCCTTTGAATTACGCAAACGATCTCAAGAAGCTCGCTAAGCGGTCGTTAGAGATCGTTTATCGTTAACGATAATTGAAACAATAAAACCATGTAACAATTTTCCAAAAATTTTTTGTTCCCAGTTGTGTGTGTTTTCCTCATTGTTTGTACCCTAAATGAATAGAAAAAACGTATTATTCCCTGTAAACTTTGCTTTTGTGGTCAGCACAATAATATTTTGAAATTGATCTATTTTTAAAGGATACTCACCATATTTCAATATACTTATGAAGTTTCTGGAATTGTGAGAACTATCAAGAAGTTTCTAGAACTGTCCAGATTTATCTAGAACTTTCTGGAACTGTACAGAATTGTAGGTAGCTGTATAACTACAGTTATATAGGGCCACTATAGCCCTTCCTGAGAGAAGGGGAGAAATGATCTAATTGATTGGGATTGCATAGTAAGTGGGCAACAGCCATCACAGACAAAGGGGAATTGACCTGGACAGACAGGTGTGAATTCATTCTTTATTCAGATTCTGATAACAACAGTATTCACACTTCATCCCACACCCATTACAGGAGGAGCTTAGGAAGGACCACTACTTTCAAATGTATATATTGTGTGTTACTCTGCTACCGGGTGATCAGTCTTGCTCTGCTGAATCCTCAGTACTTTGATACTGCATGAAATAAAGATTGAACATTTTTAATTGCAGTTCTTCTGCAGTTCTTATTTGCAGTACTTCTGCATGGTGGACCCTTTAAAACGTCGCACTAGCAAAAATGCAACGCATCCTGACATTCCTTCATCTATTACCCCAGTACCACACTGCCCTGAACTTCCTGTACTAACACCTCCAGACAGAGCAACACCACCTTTAGAAGAAAGCAGCAGATCAGACACCCAGGAAGGTGTTGAAGATCACGATTTCTCTTCATGTGCAGATGAGGAGCAGAAGCCATACTACCCTAACCAAAAAGACCTCAACGATCTGATCAGAGACCTTGGTCTCACCAAGTCCAACGCTGAACTTCTGACATCAAGGCTCAAGCAATGGAACTTATTAGATGAAAGCGTCCAAGTCACAGGTCAAAGGAAGCGTCACCAAATTTTTTCACCTTCTAAGTCATCAAGACGGACTGTGCTTCTGCACCAATGTGGCGGGTCTATTCGAGGCTATAAGTATTCCCTGTAACCCAAATGAGTGGCGTCTCTTCATAGACAGCTCATGCAAGAGCTTAAAAGCCGTGCTTCTTCACAATGGGAATAGGGATGGTCCGAACCTGGTTCAGGTCGGGTTCGTACGAACCCGAACCCTCGGAAATGATTCCCGCTGTCTGCCCTCTCCGTGGAGAGGGTGGATACAGCGGAAGGACCGCCTGGAAAACTGGGATACAGCCATAACCATAGGCTGTATCCCAGTTTTCCAGGCGTTCCTCCCGCTGTATCCACTCGCTGCACGGAGCGGGCAGACAGTGGGAATCGAATGCCGATCATTCGGGTTCATACGAACCCGAACCTCGGCAGATTCGGACCATCCCTAAATGGGAACAAGTATCCATCTCTTCCTGTGGCTTACTTGGTGCACCTAAAAAGAAAGAATACACCAGTGTCAAGATGTTGTTAGGTGCCTTGAAGTATGATGAGTACGGTTGGGAAGTTATTGAAGATTTCAAAATGGTGTCATTTCTGATGGGCCTCCAAGGTGGTTTTACTAAGTATCCTTGCTTTATTTGCCTTTGGGACAGCCGGGATACTAAAGCGCGCTACCACTGGCGGGACTGGCCTCAGCGACCAGAGTTCACTGTGGGGAAAAACAATGTAAAGTGGGAGCCACTGGTGGACCCATGCAAGGTACTGATGACAATTTGTCAGGGCTCTAGATAAGGAGTCGACAGCTTTCAATTACCTCCAAGATCTTTTCCCTAAGCTGTCTGAAGCAAAGAAATGAAGTTTGACTCTTCAACTCTGGTGTAGAAGAGGCTTCATGAGTATTTTTCAGGGCTCTCCCAACTTTTCTCTTTCGCGACTCCTTTGAAGCAGCCAAGCAAAATGCTGATCAACGAAATTGGTGCTGGTTTGCAGTGTCTTTACACGATACAGGGATCTTTCGTGTGGACCGGCCACTTAAATAAAAATTTTCGCCGGACTTCTCCTTTAAGTATTGTATTTCCCCAAAAAAATCACCAATATACACTTATTACGGGAAATGCTTATAAAGTGCTTTTTTCTCTGCACTTACTACTGCATCAAAGCTTCACTTCTTGGATAAAATGGTGATGCCACTTACTGGATAACATGGTGATGTCATTTCCTGGATAACATGGTGATGTAACTTCCTGGATAACATGGTAATGTCACACCCCGACTCCCAGAGCTGTGTGGGCTGTGGCTGCTGGAGAGGATGATGGCAGGGGGATGCTCAGTGTCCCTTCAGTGCCCTGTGTCCCTCAGTGTCCCCATCATCCTCTCCAGCAGCCACAGTCCGCACAGTTCTGGGAGTCGGGCTGTGACTTTGTCCAGGTGCCTTTTCCCTGCATTTCCTGCTCCCCTCAGCTGCTGCTGACACCTCTGGCCCGGTCCCTTCAGTGACAGCTGCTCAGCCAATCACTGACCAAGACAGGACAGCCCCATGATCAGTGATTGGCTGAGCAGCCGGTCACTACAGATTTGGGGTCAGAAGTGTCAGAGGCAGCTGAGGGGAGCAGGAAACAGAGGGTAAAGGCACCTGGACACAGTGGGAGCCTGGACACATAGTATAAACTTTATTATTTTCCTTATAGTGTCATCTGCCATCTGTCATCGGCCGTGCATTAGCGATTACACGTAGCGATCCACGGTCGGCAGCCAATGATTTTTCAACAGGCAATGATCAGCTGATGATCGGCTCTTTATTACATGGAGGTATAATGTGCTGAATGGGCCCGATACAGCAGATTATCGCTCCAGGTAATAGGGCCTTCATGTGACCATCCTAGCTCTCATATATACAAGATCCATTATCTCTTGGATAACCAGGAATTATCCCTCTGATTGATTGCAATTATGCTTGTTAGCCAGGATGCTGCTGGCCATGTTCACTATCACGGCTAGGGACCCGACATATGATCACAGTTATCATCATGCTCTGTTGCTATCATCATTATCCTCACCATATTCATATTGTCTGGTTGAAGGACTCTTGCCCTCCTTCCCTTGGTGCGCTTGAGAAGTCCATGACCCTCTCTACAGTCATAACCTTCGAATTCTCCTCCACACTATAGAAGTTACTGGTCTTGCTCACTTTGCAAATGTGGCATGTATCCCAGACATATTGGAATGACAATATTTTTCCCTTTGTAGCTCATGACGGTGCCAGAATAAATAGCAAGGAAAAGGAAATTGAGGTATGGAGAACAACAGCTGACCACCATGTGGCTCCTCACACTCTCATTATATGTAAGATGGTGTAGCATCACTGCACCTTACACTTTTGGAACAAGGCATGTGAAAAGTCAAAGACTGGCCTGGGTCCATCAGTAGAATTGGCTTTGAGGGCCCACTCTAAATGCTGTAGTATGTAGAAGCCTATATACAGTTTTTTTTTTATATAGATTGCTGAGTACATATGACATATTATGGCTGCATTCACACTACTGTATTGTTGGCAGCCTGATTGCTGGCCAAAAACAGTAGGGGCAAGCAGGCAAATATTTCCTAAAACTCTCCATTGGAGATCTGAAGAAGCGCCGAATTAGGGCGTGAAACAGCTGTCTCATCAATGGAGGGTGTTGGCGTCCTCACTACCCACATGGACAATGTAATGGCTACACAAGCAATGCATAAAAAGAAACTTTCTGCAACTTGGTGAGTGCATTCAGATGTTTTTCTCCTGCTATTGTCAAATCCGGCTGCCATGTTCTCTCAACCTCTGGACAAGGACCGCTCATCGGTATTCGTCTGGTAAGCCAGTCTGGGCCTGGTTCAGTTCATGTATAACCGTCCTATTCGGTAGACCAATGCTCTTTCTTATGTATCTGCTTAAGTAGTATCTGGATTCTTTTGTAAGATAATTTAATTCAATCACATTGTATTTCTCACAGTTATCGAAAGAGTTCATGGCCAATAAATCAGAATTTTTTGAGTTTGTCCTAGTTGGATTCCCTGGTCTTCCCGAAGGATATCACACTGGCTTTGGGTTTCTTATTTTCCTTATCTATAATCTGTCTTTATGTGCAAACTTAACAGTAATTGTATTGATCTTGCTTAAAGAACATTTACATCAACCAATGTACATTATAATCGCAAACCTGGCCGTCTCCGACCTTCTGTTTGACACCTTAACTTTGCCAAAAATTATTGCCATGTATTCATTTTCTCCTATGGCATCATCATCATAAAAATCTGTTCTTCAACACAGGACAGAAGCTGGAGTAAAGCCTTCTACACCTGCGTGACTAACTGGTTGGTAAGTAGAGATGAATTTGCCCAAGTTCGGGTTCAGCTTCTTATTCCCGCTGTCTGCAGCCTCCGTGAACAAGGTGGAAACAGCCTTATGGACCGCCCGGATAACTGGGATACAGACACTGGCATAGGCTGTATCCCAGTTTTCCAGGCGGTCCTTACGCTGTATCCACCCTGTTTACGGAGGCTGCAGACAGCGGGAATCAGAAGCCGATAGTTCAGGTTTATACGAACCCTAACTTCGTCAAATTCGCTCATCTCTATTCGTAAGTACAGTATTAGTCCGATTGGCACTCAGCCTGGGACCCAATGCTTGTTGATAACAGTACTGAAGGAGAGGCACTCAGGATTCAGGTTTATTCAGCTTGAGCTGATCACAAGCTGCACGTGTAAGCGGCTCTTATTGGGGGCCTTTCACAACAGCTAATGATTAGTGATGAGCAAGTACTAAAATGCTTGGGTACTCGATACCCGAGACGAATATTTCCCGATGCTCAGTTTCGAGTAACGAACCCCATTGAAGTCAATGGGGAACTTAAGCATTTTTGCAGGGGACCAAAACTCTGCAAGGGAAGGTTGCGTAAAAACCTGGAAACCTCAGAAAATGATGGACAGGAAATAGCAGGGGAAGCATGCATGGATGCCTCTGGGGCTGGCTAATCGCAACATTATGCCAAATTATGGGCTCCCGTCTCTCTCCCCCATGTTCCTGTACCTCCTCCATCGCTCCAACTTCTGTTCACTGTTGGGCGAGTAATCTCCTGAGTTGATTAATGTCTATCAGGGGTCAAAGTACAGCCTTGGACACACTAATGCAGTAGCTGTACTTCGCTGATCCCTGTCTCTCTCACCACGTGCACAGGACACAGCACAGTGAGAATAGGTATTGCTGAACTACAGATACCAGCCAGCCAAGAGAATGCCAGCAACAGGACAAATTGACTACTGACAGCTGCACCACAAGTCCAAGCCAGCAGCCAAGAGTACCAAAAAAAAAAGGTTTTGAAAATTTTAAGCCCTTAGAAGAACTGTTGGTTTTTTTGTGTCGGATTCCTGCCTAACTGCACACTAATTCCCTGCCTAACACTCTCCCTGACAGACAGCAGCTCTCTCCCTATGCTCATCCATCTGACCCGAGCACCGCGAGACCTGATTTTTATATGCCCAGGTCATCTGATCTGGCCAGCCAATCGCTGCTATTGACATGAAGGGTTCCCACGTGATGCTACGAGCTCCCAAAGACTCTCCAGCATGATGATTGGCTGAAAAAAAGCCGCCAAACATGCAGGAAGAGGAAGATGCCATTGTCTCGAGTATCGCGAGATGATCATCCGAGTAACGAGCACCATCGAGTACCCTAATACTCCAATGAGTACCAAGCTCGGACGAGCATGTTCATGCCCACCAAACAGAACACCAGGGCATGCAGCTGGAATTCTTTTTAACCCGCTCCTGTTGTCCCTGACCTTCACCGTCCGTTGTAGAGCAGCTGCATGCAGAACATGAAGACCATCACCCGCCACTAAACCTGATGTTCCCTTTAGCGCACGTCACTTGTGAATCTTCAATAAGCCCATCGGCTGCCGCTATCCCTGTTGTACAGCTGCACACAGTCTGCTATTTCATCGCCTGCCGCCACACCGTACACATATCGTGTTGTGGTCAGCTCCCCCTGGTGGCTGGAAATTATCATACCGTACTCTCTTTCCCTGCTGTGCTTGTGAATTCTTTTTCATGGACATCCCTGAAAATAAGTGCATCTCCGGAGCAAAAATAAATATAAGACACTGTTTTATTTAATTGCGGATCTGCAACTATTGACAGTATTACGGATGTGCCTGTACCCTCTGCATTTGCACTGACCCATTGATTGAAATGGGAGGATTTGTGCCATTTTACGGATTGGTAGCAATTACGGATGTGTAGATGGGTCTATGGAAATCAATGGGTACTATACTGTCTGCAACTACGGACTTATTTGTGGACAGTATTATACTGATGTGTAAAAAGGGGCCTAAGACTGTAAATAGAGGACAAGGTGGATAGAAGGAGGGGGATTACAGATCACTGCCAAAGATCAATGTATTAGTTCTGGACAGTCGGATTTCTACTTAATTTTACATACATTTTGAATAAAAACTTTTATTTAAGTGTAAATATCAGGCACAGATGAGAGATTTCTTTGGTTGACCTCCATCCTGCTCCAGGCTCACCCACTAAGCTTCATGTTTGTGGTCAGGCCTCATCAGCATTTGCTTCCGTTTACGTCAGCCTGATCCAAACCTGGCTGCAAACATGAGCGAAGAATGGGCGAGTAATAGTAAACTCCACCACAAGAAGAGGAGCAGGGACGAGAGTGTTGTGAGAAGCTGATGAATCTGTTGGTCCCCACCAACATAGACACTCTCCTGCTGTGCTGGTGTGTGACCAAACTGGACGTATACAATGAAAAGACTTCAAGCTACACCTTAGCGTAATATACAGGGGTGAAAGGAAGGAACTATGGTCAGGAGGTTAAGAGACAGACCTGCCAAACCCTGCCCAAAGGAAGAGCCTTCCAGTTGTGATGAGGGAAGGTGAGTGGTCTCACAGTAGGATGATAAGTGGTTGAGTGCCATCAGAGCGTATTGTTAAATCAAGCAAAATTACATGAAAACAAGTGGTTGCCCATTTGACCAATTTAAAGTAAAGGGACTTGCCCTGGAGTCTTCACACAAGGCCAAACTTATAATGTCATTGGGTAACTCCAACAACTGCAGGTTGAAATACCCTTGTGAAGGAGGAAGCATATGTAGACAAATGTCATATAGATGGTGCAAAACACTACAAGAAAACTGTAGTGCATGACTATGTATACACAGTGTTTTTGCACATGTTATGACTATTCAGCATAACTAAAGGTCCTTCTTATGGGGTAAGCCACAGCTAGACAGCTCTGGTGCCAGCTTATCCCTCTGAGAACGAAGGGATTGGGCAGAAAAAATCCATTACACCAGATCCCCTATCTTCACTGAATCCATCTGTCGGTGGAGACTCAGAAGCCCCCCATACATGGGGGAGGAGTAGTGAGGACGGGAGCCTGATACACCCTTTTTATTTTCATGAAAACAAGCAGATTTTTTATGGCTGAAAATAAAATCCTAAATGTTGTGTGATCATGGCCTAATACAACAAATAGATATAGATACTAACTAACTACAACCAGACACAACTTAACAAAACGGAATGCAATTCCCTACAACCAGTTACCACTGATGGGATGGGAATAAAAGGTCTTTGGAGACTGAAAGTTTGATGGCTGAAAAAGAAAGTAATGAGCAATTATCAGTTTCTCCATAGTTTCTTCCAGTGTTTGACAAGAAATCTCCAAGGAACAAACCTGCAGCTGATCTGTATATAAGAGCTCAGAGGGCAGAGACTATGGTATATACAATCTGATGGAAGAGTCTGGCAGCAGGTACGTTACCATAAACCTCTGATGTATCTTATATTTTATCCCCTCCAGCTACTACAAAACTACAACTCCCAGCAGCAACTTTTACAAACAACAAAATTAGAAAAAGGTTTTAAAATTTTTGCATTTTCATTGTTTCCTCCCTCCATTCGAAGAGCCATAACCCTTATTTTTCTGTGTACAGGAGACCTTGTTTATTTGGTACCAATTGTTCTTTGTAATACTACCTTTCATTTCACTACAAAACATACAGCAAAAAAAAAAAAAAAAAAAAGTGTGTGTGTGTGTGTGCGCAGAGCGTGCTTCATTATAAAACTGACCTGTTATCTTTATTCTGTAGAGCGGTCCGATTATAATGCCCACCTTTACTTTGCTTATGTATTATTTTGCCAATTAAAAATGATCAAGCCTGCTCTATTCTGACCCCATCATCTATTCTATTTCGTGTAGTTTTTACTGGCATCACTTTGGTTTAGATTGGGTTTTGTTTAGATTGGCAATGCAGAGATGTTTTATTTTATTTTCCCCATGTGGGATCAGTAACATATTTTATACGCTAAAATACACAATATTTTGTTTTACACTTTATTTTTAAAGTGTGAAAAGGGGGGCAATCAGTCTAAAAGAAGGGGTTTTACATTTTGAAATCTTTTTTTTTTTTATTCTTGGGAGGCAGTATGAACCATGGCTTTCACCGTGTGGGTTGTAAATAGGGGTGGTCCGAACCGAGTTCGGTTCGGGTTCATATGAACCCGAACCCTCGGTAATGATTCTCGCTGTCTTCCACCTCCGTGGAGCGGGCGGATCCACCGGGAGGACCGCCTGGAAAACTGGGATACAGCCATAGCCATAGGCTGTATCCCAGTTTTCAGGGCGTTACTCCCGCTGGATCAGCGGGAATCATACAAACCCGAACCTCGGCAGGTTCGGACCATCCCTAGTTGTATCAGGAGGTCATTTTTGTGGCAATACCAATAACATTTGACTTTTTGTTTGTCCATTTTCAGTCCCGCTAGGACACCATAACATGTGATCACTAGTGCTGAGTGAGCATGCTCAGATAACTGACCTCTGAACTATTGTTTGGCCGTCAGTTACTACTCAATCAACCCTTGCGATCACTTCAATTGTTCACATGATACACTCAGATACTTCTATACTGCTGTGATACAGTATAGGTCAGCCTAATAGGAGTACAAAGATGGCAGAGTGGGGAGGCTTCTTTTTTGCTCCACCAGGAGCAGTTGACCTCTTGCCTCTGAGGTTTAACCCCTAGCTGCACCAGTCAGCAACAGTACTTCTAGTGGGAGGTTAGTTTCAGCATGCGGATATACTATAACTGACCTGCTCCCAGTGCTCACTGTTTACACAATCAGTGACAGAGAGCTGCAGCTAAACTGTCAGCTGATTGCTGACAGTTTAGTGTAACTGCCACTGGACCCCAAAAGGGGTCCAGCATCGGCAATTGCCGGCGTTAGTGGATCGGTAACGGTAATTGTTGTGGTATAAAATACATAGGATTAAATTGAAATCTCTGCAAAGAAAATGCAAATTTTTACTTTAAAGCGACTCTGTACCCACAATCTGACCCCCCCCCCCCCCCAAACCACTTGTACCTTCAGAAAGCTGCTTTTAATCCAAGATCTGTCTTGGGGTCCGTTCGGCAGGTGATGCAGTTATTGTCCTAAAAAACAACTTTTAAACTTGCAGCCCGTGCCAAACGGGAGTATCTGTGCCCTAACTTTGCACCACCCTTCCGTCCCTCCTCCGCACTCTCTTCATCATTAGGAATGCCACTGGAACATTTTCTCCATGCTGAACATTGCACAGGTCCTTAACGATCCAGCCCATGTGCCGTGCTGACACAGGTGGGGAATAGAAGGTAATCTGCCTGGAGCATTCCTAATGATGAAGAGGGCGTGGGTGGAGGGACGGAGGGGTGGTGCAAAGTTAGGGCACAGATACTCCTGTTTGGCACTGGCTTCAAGTTTAAAAGTTGTTTTTTAGGACAATAACTGCATCACCTGCCGAACGGACCCAGGACAGATCTTGGATTAAAAGCAGCTATCTGAAGGTACAAGTGGTTTGGGGGGGGGGGGGTCAGATTGTGTCAGATTGTACAGAGTCGCTTTAAGGGTGGGTTCACACATACAGGATCTGCAGCAGTTTTGATGGCCCAGAATTGATTTGCTTTGAATCTGCAGCTTCAAATCTGCTGCAGATCCTGTACGTGTGAAAGCACCCTTAACTCTTACTTTGCAATTATTCCTGTGAAATGCCTAGGGGTAAAAAACGGTGTAAAATCATTTTTAATACTTTAAAAGGGTAAAGATTTTAAAAAAAAGGGGTGAATTATGGGGGTTTATAGTATATAGGTCTCTAAAATATACTCCAAAACTGAACTGGTTTGAAATTTTCATTAAAATTTTGAAAATTGCTACTGAACATTTAAGGCCTCTAACATCCTAAATAAAAGTAAAAGAATGTTCAGCAAATGCTGCCAATATAAAGTAGACATGAATTAATAAATCATGTATGTAATATTACTATCCTCCTTATTGACAGAGACTTTCACATTTAGAGAAATGCAATTTAAAAAAAAAAAATTCACAACATTTTGGAGTTTAAAAAAAATTTGGGTATCAACTCAAATGTACCACTAATATAAAGTAGAATGTGTCATAAATGCCAAAACTGGCTGTGTCCCTAAGGGGTTAAGGACTGACCTCAAATTACCTGTTAAGGATGAAAGCAATAATATAAAAGAAATGTATTGGTTGGAGAATCTTAGTAAAGATTTAGCCTCAGGGAACAGGAGTAGGGATGGTCCGAACCTGCCGAGGTTCGGGTTCGTACAAACCCGGACACTCGGTAATAATTCCCGCTGTCTTAAACATCCGTGGAGAGGGTGGATACAGCAGGAGGACCGCCTGGAAAACCAGGATACAGCCACAGCCATAGGCTGTATCCCAGTTTTCCAGGCGGGAGGATCCACCCTCTCCACGGAGATTTAAGACAGCGGGAATCATTGCCGAGTGTCCGGGTTCGTACAAACCCAAACCTCGGCAGGTTCGGACCATCCCTAAACAGGAGCTTTTTTAGAAGATTTAAGGAACGTCCTTGTCACCTGGATGGTCCCAAAAGGTATTGCACAGGAGACCCTCGATAGTAAATGTTCTTTTTTTATTCATCCCATCTTACTTTGCATATACTTTTTCTCAGGAAGTTCATAGATGACCTTTTTATTTGTTAGATCTGTGCTCTATCTTCAAGACTTTGTTGAGAATTATAAGTGGCCTAAATTACTAAGCCAGAAGAAGCATTTAGTCGTGAAAGAGTAGTCTCTCATTCAGTGGAATGTATCTGCATGTTTCTCTGCCTTTTATCCAGATATAAAGCATCGCTATCAAGTAAGGGTGAGTGCCGCTATTTAGTTTTCTCTTTGGACACTAGGGCTTCTTTGAGTGCAGCACCTCCTGAAGGAATTCTTTCTTGTGCCATATTACGTACTGGCCGCCTCTGGAGTAAGAGCTGAAATCTTGGTGGGAATTTCATACGACTAACTTACATTGTATTGTTTACAGATTTAGGAGATGTCAATGGCCAATAAATCAGACGTTTTCGAGTTTGTCCTCATCGGATTCCCTGGTCTTCCAGAAAAATATCATATTGTGTTTGGGTGTCTTATTTTCCTGATCTATAATCTGTCACTTTGTGCAAACCTCACAGTAATCGTGTTGATCTTCCTTAAAGAACATTTACATCAACCAATGTACATTATAATCGCAAGTCTGGCCATCTCCGACCTTCTGTTTGACACCACAACTTTGCCAAAAATCATCGCCAAGTATTGGTTTGGAGCTGGATCCATGACCTTTGTTGGATGTTTCCTACAGATGACCATTGTCCATACCCTGAATCCTCTTGACTCCCTAATCATCATGTTTATGGCCATTGACCGCTATGTAGCCATTTGTAAGCCCCTCCGGTATCACTCCATCATTAGTAACAGATTAATTATATTTGTTTGCATAGCGTTATATTTGGTAACTGTGGTGATCGGACTTTGTGTCATGTCTTTGGCGTACGTTCTTCCATACGCTGGCTCAAATAAGATTAAGAACTGTTTCTGTTCTATCGGTACTGTTGCCGTCACGACTTATGTTGATCCAGCTCCGACTCTTTGGAAAGCTTATTGTATTGGTTTAGGCTGTCACCTGGGCCCGTTATCTTTCATCATATTCTCTTATAGCATCATCATCATAAAAATCTGCTCTTCAACGCGATCAGAGAGCTGGAATAAAGCCTTCTACACCTGCGTGACCCACTGGTTCGTCATCGGAACCTACAATGTCCCGAGGCTCCTTGTTTACACCTATGAACAGACACAAAAGCCACAGGTGGACGTCTACGTCTCTCTGATCTGTCTGTACACCTTTGTGCCGCACTCCGCCAGTCCCATCATATTTTGTCTCAGAAATGAAGAAATTAAAAGAACTTTGAGATCGATGTTTAGGAGAAAAAACAATTCCTAATTTATAATAAATACAAATATTAGAGAAAAGCTATAGATCTGTTGCAATAATAAAGGCTTATAATGCTACAATAGTGGGCACATATGGAAAATGTGGGTACAATGTGACTAACTCTGGGACTCATTGTTCACCTTTTCCGAGGTGTTGACTCTCCGTCTCTTGCAGTGGTTGGCGCTTCTTTTATATTTGATTATTTTTTTAGGTTCTCCAATTTTTCTCTGTTAGGACTCAGACTTTGGCATCTCTATAAAAGGCTCCTATTAGAACTTCTGTAGAAGATTCTGCCATATTAATCCATGGGACTCAAATCACTGTTAGTGGACACAGGCTGCATTGCTGTCTGTGGGATGCAGAAACCCTGTTAGTGGACACAGGCTGCATTACTTTCTATGGGATGCAGAAACACTGTTAGTGGACACAGGCTGCATTGCTGTCTATGGGATGCAGAAGCACTTAGTGGACATAGGCTGCATTGCTGTCTATAGGATGCAGAAACACTGTTAGTGGACACAGGCTGCATTGCTGTCTGTGTGACCCATATCATTGTTATTGGACACAGGCTGCATTGCTTTCTGGGGGACCCATATCATGGTTAGTGGACACAGGCTGCATTGCTGTCTATGGGATGCAGAAGCACTTAGTGGACACAGGCTGCATTGCTGTCTGTATGACTCATATCATTGTAAGTGGATACAGGCTGCATTGTTGTCAATGGCGTGCAGTACACTGTTGGTAGACACAGCCTCCATTGCTGTCTATGGGATGCAGAGTGACTGTTATTGGACACAGGCTGCATTGTTGTCTATGGGATGGAGAGTCACAGTTTTCGGACACAGGCTGCATTGCTGTCTATGGGATGCAGAGAGACTGTTATTGGACACAGGCTGCATTGTTGCCTATGGGATGCAGAGTGACTGTTAGTGGACACAGGCTGCATTGATGTCTATGGGATGCAGAGTCACAGTTTTCGGACACAGGCTGCATTGCTGTCTATGGGATGCAGATATGCAAAACAAGAGTCCATGGAGCCTCGGTTGTGAGTCTCAAAACACGGGATAGCCAGATATCTCTAGCCTGTTGCCACGGGGTGCCTCCATGATGGGGAGAGCACCACACCACCCTGATAGGTAGCCCCTAAACTCCCACTCGGTTGTAAGCATTGGAACATAAATAGAAAAACAACAGGGTGGCCCCTTTTTGTCAAAGTCTAACTCAAGGTGCAAGTATTGCAATCATAACAAGGGCTTGACAAGGCAGGCTACCATCCACAGACAGCCGTTTCGGGGTATTTGGGCCACCCTGTTGTTTCCCTATTTATGTTCCAATGCTCGCAACCGAGTGGGATTTTAGGGGTTACCTATCAGAGTGGTGTGGTGCTCTCTCCATCATGGAGGCACCCCGTGGCAACAGGCTAGAGATATCTGACTATCCCGTGTTTTGAGACTCACAACCGAGGCTCCATGGACTCTTGTTTTGCATATTTAAATTTTTGGGGGCATCAGTGGAGACTCTTGATTGAGTACTTCATTGGAATTTTTCACGGATCTCCTTGAGTTCAGTGATTACTGTGTTTTGTTTCAATGGGATGCAGTCACAGTTATTGGACACAGGCTGCATTCTTGTCTATGTGATGCAGAGTGACTGTTATTGGACACAGGCTGCATTGCTGTCTATGGGATGCAGAGTGACTGTTATTGGACACAGGCTGCATTGCTGTCTATGGGATGCAGAGTCACAGTTATTGGACACAGGCTGCATTGCTGTCTATGGGATGCAGAGTCACTGTTATTGGACACAGGCTGCATTGCTGTCTATGGGATGCAGAGTGACTGTTATTGGCCACCGGCTGCATTGCTGTCTATGGGATGCAGAGTGACTGTTATTGGACACAGGCTGCATTGCTGTCTATGGGATGCAGAGTGACTGTTATTGGACACAGGCTGCATTCTTGTCTATGGGATGCAGAGTGACTGTTATTGGCCACCGGCTGCATTGCTGTCTATGGGATGCAGAGTGACTGTTATTGGACACAAGCTGCATTCTTGTCTATGTGACTCAAATCATTAGCAGATGCAGGCTGCACTGTGAGAAGACCATAGTGGTAAATACCATTATTATTATTATTATTATTATTACTGTTGTTATTCTCGGACATGAACTGATAAACCTTCTCTCTCTCTCTCTCTCTCTCTCTATATATATATATATATATATATATATATATATATATATATATATATATATATATATATATATATACTGTAAATATATATATATATGTGTCAGAAAAAGATCAAAAGTAAAAGCCGTCTCATTGAATTAATAAACAAATAACATTTTAAGTAAAAGATCAAATAATTGTTATTAAATAAACATCACAGCGCAGAAAAGAACGCAGACATCACAGACGAATCAGGTATCCATGTAACTGTAACAATGAAAGTATCTAATCAATACAGCTGCACATTCTCCATCTGGTGCGCTGATCCTCCTGCCAGCTGAGATGGTGATCAGCAGACTCCGAGAGGATTTTATGTGAATTGAAGGTTGTACATCCTGGGGGTCATCCGAATCTCCTACAGTTTAGGGGAACATGAAAATAGAACCCAGAGAACCCTGACCGACTAAAGGAGGAGGCTACAGTCCATAAAGCCTTAATGATGGGGGGGGGGGGGTTCTCCTATATAGTCTCTATAGAACCCCTAGTCTTTGCAAACTGCACCTTAACTGGAGACAAGAGTCGTGTTGTCTCTGAAAGAATGTGACCATGTTTTTGTAGCACTGGATAACCCCTTTAAATAGCTGAGTGGGTTGTCACTGCTGAGACGAGTGTGGCGACACGGGCCCAAAGACATGACAGGAGGACCCCTGAGGGTGTGTGGTAGCGGAGTACGGGTTATTGCTGTCACTGCAGCCCCAGCAAGTGCTAACACCTTATAATGTCCAAAATACCCCTTAGAATTATATATATATCTTAATGTGTGATGTAATAATTAAAGATGTGTGATGTAATAATGATAGGTGTGTGATATAATAATGATAGATGTGTGATGTAATGGTGATAGATGTGTGATGTAATGGTGATAGATGTGTGATGTAATGGTGATAGATGTGTGATGTAATGGTGATAGATGTGTGATGTAATGGTGATAGATGTGTGATGTAATGGTGATAGATGTGTGATGTAATGGTGATAGATGTGTGATGTAATAATGATACACTACCGTTCAAAAGTTTGGGGCCACTTTGAAATGTCCTTATTTTTGAAGGGAAAGCACTGTACTTTTCAATAAAGATAACTTTACACTAGTCCTAACTTTAAACAAATCCCCTCTATACATTGCTAATGTGGTAAATGACTATTGTAGCTGCAAATGTCTGGTTTTTGGTGCAATATCTACATAGGTGTATAGAGGCCCATTTCCAGCAACTATCACTCCAGTCTTCTAATGGTACAATGTGTTTGCTCATTGGCTCAGAAGGCTAATTGATGATTAGAAAACCCTTGTGCAATCATGGTCACACATCTGAAAACAGTCTAGCTCGTTACAGAAGCTACAAAACTGACCTTCCTTTGAGAAGATTGAGTTTCTGGAGCATCACATTTGTGGGGTCAATTAAACGCTCAAAATTGGCAGAAAAAGAGAACTTTCATCTGAAACTCGACAGTCTATTCTTGTTCTTAGAAATGAAGGCTATTCCATGTGAGAAATTGCTAAGAAATTGAAGATTTCCTACAACGGTGTGTACTACTCCCTTCAGAGGACAGCACAAACAGGCTCTAACCAGAGTAGAAAAAGAAGTGGGAGGCCGCAGTGCACAACTAAGCAAGAAGATAAGCACATTAGAGTCTCTAGTTTGAGAAACAGACGCCTCACAGGTCCCCAACTGGCATCTTCATTACATAGTACCCGCAAAACACCAGTGTCACCATCTACAGTGAAGAGGCGGCTGCAGGATTTTGGGCTTCAGGGCAGAGTGGCAAAGAAAAAGCCATATCTGAGACTGGCCAATAAAAGAAAAAGATTAAGATGGGCAAAAGAACACAGACATTGGACAGAGGAAGACTGGAAAAAAGTGTTGTGGACGGATGAATCCAAGTTTGAGGTGTTTGGATCACAAAGAAGAAGGTTTGTGAGACGCAGAAGAAATGAGAAGATGCTGGAAGAATGCCTGACGCCATCTGTTATACATGGTGGAGGTCATGTGATGGTCTGGGGTTGGTGCTGGTAAGGTGGGAGATTTGTACAGGGTAAAAGGGATTGTGAATAAGGAAGGCGATCACTCTGCGCCGCCATGCCATACCCAGTGGGCAGCGCTTGGTTGGAGCCAATTTCATCCTACAACAGGACAATGACCCTAAACACCTCCAAATTGTGCAAGAACTATTTCCAGCAGAAGCAGCAGCTGGTATTCTATCATAGGTAATGGAGTGGCCAGCGCAGTCACCAGATCACCACCCCATTGAGCTGTTGTGGGAGCAGCTGGACCGTATGGTACGCCAGAAGTGCCCATCCAACCAATCCAACTTGTGGGAGCTGCTTCTAGAAGCGTGGGGGGCAATTTCTCCAGCTTACCCCAACAGATTAATAGCTAGAATGCCAAAGGTGTGCAATGCTGGAATTGCTGCAAAAGGAGGATTCTGGGACGGAAGCAAAGTGTGATGGAAGAACAATGTTATTTCACATACAAATCATTATTTCTAACCTTGTCAATGTCTTGTCTCTATTTTCTATTCATTTCACAACGTATGGTGGTGAAGAAGTGGGACTTTTCATGGAAAAACAAAATTGTTTGGGTGACCCCAAACTTTTGAATGGTAGTGTATGTGTGTGATGTAATAATGATAGGTGTGTGATGTAATAATGATAGGTGTGTGATGTAATGGTGATAGGTGTGTGATGTAATAATGATAGGTGTGTGATGTAATAATGATAGGTGTGTGATGTAATAATGATAGGTGTGTGATGTAATGGTGATAGGTGTGTGATGTAATGGTGATAGATGTGTGATGTAATGGTGATAGATGTGTGATGTAATAATGATAGGTGTGTGATGTAATAATGATAGGTGTGTGATGTAATAATGATAGGTGTGTGATGTAATAATGATAGGTGTGTGATGTAATGGTGATAGCTGTGTGATGTAATGGTGATAGCTGTGTGATGTAATGGTGATAGCTGTGTGATGTAATGGTGATAGATGTGTGATGTAATAATGATAGGTGTGTGATGTAATGGTGATAGGTGTGTGATGTAATAATGATAGGTGTGTGATGTAATAATGATAGGTGTGTGATGTAATAATGATAGGTGTGTGATGTAATAATGATAGGTGTGTGATGTAATGGTGATAGGTGTGTGATGTAATAATGATAGGTGTGTGATGTAATAATGATAGGTGTGTGATGTAATAATGATAGGTGTGTGATGTAATGGTGATAGGTGTGCGATGTAATAATGATAGGTGTGTGATGTAATAATGATAGGTGTGTGATGTAATGGTGATAGATGTGTGATTTACTATGTAACTATGTAATGGTGATAGATGTGTGATGTAATAATGATAGGTGTGTGATGTAATGGTGATAGATGTGTGATGTAATGATGATATATGGGTGAGTATATTAATAACAATAATATATATAAATGATGTAATGGTGATTAGAAAGGAGCGAATTTACATTACAATTGAAGCTAAGTGCTTTGTTTGCTCAACAGTGTGCTTATACACCGGTGCTTATTCTCCTAGTCTCCCAGGGCCCTAGGACCCTGTTAGCGCCTCCAGCCTGGATACGGGATGAGATACAGTTGGGCACCTCCAGCCTGGATACGGGATGAGATACAGTTGGGCACCCCTGACTTGGATACAGGATGAGATACAGTTGGGCACCCCTGACTTGGATACAGGATGAGATACAGTTGGGCACCCCTGACTTGGATACAGGATGAGATACAGTTGGGCACCCCTGACTTGGATACAGGATGAGATACAGTTGGGCACCCCTGGCCTGGATACAGGATGAGATACAGTTGGGCGCCTCCAGCCTGGATACAGGATGAGATACAGTTGGGCACCCCTGACTTGGATACAGGATGAGATACAGTTGGGCACCCCTGACTTGGATACAGGATGAGATACAGTTGGGCACCCCTGGCCTGGATACAGGATGAGATACAGTTGGGCACCCCTGACTTGGATACAGGATGAGATACAGTTGGGCACCCCTGGCCTGGATACAGGATGAGATACAGTTGGGCACCCCTGACTTGGATACAGGATGAGATACAGTTGGGCACCCCTGACTTGGATACAGGATGAGATACAGTTATATAAGACATGCATCACTTGCTCCTCACCTTGTCACACAGGATGATCCTCCTCTGCACAGCCTCCAGTCTGACTCCTCCCACTCACCACATGACAGGTCACATGGACATGATGTCAGCAAACGTCCTTCAGCTCACACAGCCCCATAGAGGGTGGAGGTCAGCTGGTCAGGTCATGTGTCCTCAGAGGATGCTGGGAGATGTGGTGTGCTGAGGGGAGGGGCTTAGTGACCTTTACCACCGCTATAGCGGTATCCCTGATAGGACATTTCTGTCTGGTCTATATACTACAGGTAAAGACCTTTTATACTTTGTCTATGATATTACATAAGAAGCGCCTCCTCAGAATGTATATAAAATAAAGTATATAAAAAAGCCTGAGGCATCACAGCTGTATATACTGCAGGCGGAAACACGGCGCTGTCTTATAGTGAGATTCTCTGTGTTGTCCATAGCAACCAATCACAGCTCAGCTTTAAGTGCCTATAGCAACCAATCACAGCTCAGCTTTAAGTGCCTATAGCAACCAATCACAGCTCAGCTTTAAGTGCCTATAGCAACCAATCACAGGTCAGCTTTCATTTTACCAGAGCAATGTGAGATGTGGATACTGAGCTGTGATTGGTTGCTATAAGAATTGTGAGTGGTTGCTATGGGAGTTTTGATTAGTTGCTATGGGAGCTGTGATTGGTTGCTATGGGCACCAGAAAGGCTCTTACTATAGGACAGCGGCATATATCTGCCCCCCTCAGGTTATATATGTTGTCAGACCGGTACATATATGTATTTTATGCTCCTATAATAATCTATGAGACATTAACCCCTTAACAACCCTTCACATCTGTTTTCATTATAAGACCGTTAACATTCCCGTCACCATACATTGGCTGCTTTCAGAAGCTGGGGCCACTGCTAATAGCCGTCACGGAGCAATTTCTGTTAACCATTTAGGTGCAGCTGTCAGAGCTGACTGCGACATTTAAAGGGCCGTGAAGAATGTCATTGGTGGTACTGGAGTTTACATTGTATGGAGTCGACTGGTTGTTGGGGCAACCCAAGGCCTCCACCAGGCCTCCCATAGCTGCTGGACTTGGCTATTGATACAGCCAGCCTACAGCAGCAGACTCTACTGACATGGTACCAGAGTGCATAGTGTGACTGGGGTCTGCTCTGAGGCCTAATAAAAGGCCTACTACTCCTAACTGAGTACAGTGAGTGGACTACTGGAGTAATAGAGACAGTATACAAGTCTTATTATTCCTTCTCCTCTATGACGGGTGGATATTTATGGATATGAGAGGGTCCTGCACAGGGGCGTAGCTAATGTCTCTTGGGCCCTGGTGCAAGAGGTCAACTTGGGCCCCCCCCCCCTTACCACATACTGACTAACACAACCGCTGCTACTGAATAAAATCCTCTGTACATAGACCAATATCACCTCATCCAGTCATATAGAGGTGGCCCCAGCTCTACACAGGCTCTATACACCATATACATTACAGTGCAAATATATCAGGTGACTCACAGGGGACGTCTTCTCTGATCGGAGTTCTTCTCTTTTCATCTTCTCCATCTGCCCTGGGCCATTATGAGAACTTTTTGGAGCCACGAATCCACAGAATCTGCCAGACAAACATATTAGGCTCCTCACACTGACACCATCCTCATCTCTCTACAAACTGCACATCTGTACTGTCCCCTTTACACCCTCATTTAGTGGGTAGCCCTGACTCTATGGGACTCCCTTATAGTACATATCCCCCTATTGTATACACCCCCTGTGTAGTCCACCTTATAGATGGCCCCCCAATGTTTCCCCCTTATAGATGGCCCCCTGTGTTGTCCCTATTATAGATGCCCCCCATGTTATCCCCCATATAGATTGCCCCCATGTTATCAACCATACAGATGCCCCCCATTTTATCCCCCTTACAGATGCCCCCCCATGTTGTCCCCTCCTCCTGCCCCTCCATCATCATACTACAACCACCTCCACCATAATACTACTACCCCTTCATCCTCCTGCCCTTTCATCATCATACCACTTCACCCCTCATCATCCTCTTGTTCCATCATCATCATACCACTACATCCTCATCATCCTCTTGTTCCATCATCATCATACCACTACACCCCATCATCCTCTTGTTCCATCATCATCATCATCATCATCATCATCATCATCATCATACCACTACACCCCTCATCATCCTCTTGTTCCATCATCATACCACTACACCCCCCATCATCCTCTTGTTCCATCATCATCATCATACCACTACACCCCTCATCATCCTCTTGTTCCTTCATAATCCTCTTGTTCCTTCATCATCATACCACTACACCCCCCATCATCCTCTTGTTCCATCATCATCATCATCATACCACTACATCCCCATCATCCTCTTGTTCCATCATCATCATACCACTACACCCCTCATCATCCTCTTGTTCCATCATCATACCACTACATCCCCATCATCCTCGTTCCATCATCATACCACTACACCCCTCATCATCCTCTTGTTCCATCATCAGCATCATACCACTACACCCCTCATCATCCTCTTGTTCCATCATCATCATACCACTACACCCCATCATCCTCTTGTTCCATCATCAGCATCATACCACTACACCCCTCATCATCCTCTTGTTCCATCATCATCATACCACTACACCCCATCATCCTCTTGTTCCATCATCATACCACCACACCCCATCATCCTCTTGTTCCTTCATCATCATCATCATCATACTACTACACCCCCATCATCCTCTTGTTCCTTCATCATCATACCACTACACCCCTCATCATCCTCTTGTTCCATCATCATACCACTACATCCCCATCATCCTCGTTCCATCATCATCATACCACTACACCCCCCATCATCCTCTTGTTCCATCATCATACCACTACACCCCCATCATCCTCGTTCCATCATCATCATACCACTACACCCCTCATCATCCTCTTGTTCCTTCATCATCATCATACCACTACACCCCTCATCATCCTCTTGTTCAGGGCCGGACTGGGACTTAAAATCAGCCCTGGCACTCAAACCTCAGCAGCCCACATAATATATCCTCCCCAATATATGATAGATAGCAGTGTACATGCTGTAGCAAATTCTGCTCCTTACTCACTTACGTACTCACTACTTCATTAAATATATGAACCCTACCATCAACACATAAAAAACAACATAATCTGCTGTTGCATATTTATGTATTTCAGCTGCACCAAATCCACAATGTATCTGTGTGGTCCATACCAGGTACAAAGGTGTAGATCCCAGAATACAAATGCGGGGACAGGACCTTTAGTCTAGTATATACTTTTATAATCATCCTTTTCATTACCAGCTAAAGTGTCACAGAGGCGGAGACAAGCCACAGCTGTACCTCCCCCCGTGCCTTCCTGCTCTGACTGATTTACATACACGGCGATGCTGCGGATGTCGCTGTGACACTTGAGCTGGTAATAAAAAGGATGATTATGAAAGGAGTGCTTATAGTGCAATTACGTCCAGTGACTCACAGGAGGTGTCTTCTCTGCATGAATTGCAAGTGACGTTTTTGCTGGATTTGTTCTCTTTTTCTTGCTCGGCTATCATGAAGACTTCTGCGGCCGTGACTCCTCTCTGCAAGATCTACCAGACAAACAATTTAAGATCCGTGCTCCAGCATCATCCCCAAGTGTATTTCTTCACACAGTAACCTTGCTCCCTTTTGACCCCCTTATAAGCAGTTAGGCCCAGTCTGTGTCTCTAAATAGTAGTCCCGCCCTTCTGCACCCCTATATAGTATTATAGTATTAGGTCCCCTCTGTACCCCATATAGTAATAGGAGTCTTCTGTGCTGTGTCTCCATATAGTAATAAAACATTTTCCCCTATAGTAGTAAGGCCCCTTCTGTGCCCCATATACCCTCTCTGTGCTCCAATAGATTACAGGCCTCCTCTCTATCCCCACATAGTATTGGACCACTCTCTGCATGAAGCATAGGCCCCACTGTATTGGACCTCTCTGGGCCTCCGTATAGTATAGCCAAGGCTTTTAATGATATATTAAAAGCTGCATAGCCCTTTAACTAATTTCATTTTGCAAAGAGCGTCATCAGGAAGAAGGCTTATTTCATTTGCTCCCCTGCTTCTGATGACACTTATTTAATTTGCCCCCCTGCTCCTGATGACACTTATTTAATTTGCCCCCCTGCTCCTGATGACACTTATTTAATTTGCCCCCCTGCTCCTGATGACACTTATTTCATTTGCCCCCTGCTCCTGATTACACTTATTTCATTTGCCCCCCTTCCTCCTGATGACGCTTATCTCATTCGCCCCCCTTCCTCCTGATGACACTTATGCCATTTGCCCCCCCTCCTCCCGATGACGCTTATGTAATTTGATGACGCTCCTTGAGGAGAGGTTATCCAGAATTAGATAAACATGTCCGCTTTCTCCCAAAAACAGCACCACATTTGTCCTCAGTTTGGGTGCGGTACTGCAGCTTAGATCCAGGGAAGTGAATGGAGCTGAATTGTAATACCACACACAACCTGAGGACAGGGGTGGTGATGTTTTTCTAATCCTGGATAATCCTTTTAATTTTACAGTAATGGTTATAATTAGAGATGAGTGAGCCTGGCCGAGGTTTGGCTTCATACAAACCTGAGCCATCGGCCTTTGAATTCCGCTGTCTTCTCGTTCCTTGCGGCAGGTGGAGATGGCACAAGTCCCGCCTGGAAAACAGAGATACAGACTATGATCTAGGCTGTATTCCTGCTTAAAAATGCAACTTGTGCTATCTCTATGGAGCGGGAAGACAGCGGGATTCAAGGGCCAATGGTTCAGGTTTGTATGAAGCCAAACCTCGGCCAGGCTCACTCATCTCTAATTATCACCTTAAAGTCACTACATGTCTGTATAGGCAGCCATTTTAATATCAAGTTTAATTGAATGCAATAAACTGTAAAGGACCATTTAGGACTTTTGTTTGAGCAGCTACTGTATGGCTTAAAAAAGTGTGTGTGAACATAGCCTGACAAAAGTCCAACACCTCGTACTGGTCTATTATAATTCACAGCTTTACAAGAGATCCATAATGCAAGACACCATTGTTACCAACAAATGCAGTATGTGATGGTAATGGCGTCTTGTATCAGGGATTTACTATAAAGTTGTGAATATTAATTCACTGGAAGAAAGTGCTGGACTTTTGTCTATGGAATAATTTAGTCACATTTGAATACAGATTATTGCAGTGGTGTAAGTGCTGTAGGATGTGCTGGTCACCTGCATCCACACATCACGCATTCTATACATACATCATAAACACACAACACACACTGTGCATGCATACATATAAATATACACACACACACACACACACACACACTGTGCATACATACATAAATACATACATACAGACATGCACACACATTGTGCATACATACATATATCATATATACACACACAAACACACTGTGCATACATACATACATACATACATGAACACACATTGTGCCTACATACATATATCATATATACACAAACACACACACACACACTAGAGATGCGCGGAGCGTCGGACTTTTGGTCTGACAGGATCTGCGCTCGATCGTGATGCCTGTGATCCCGGGTGCATAGTTGCGCTCCCTGGAATATGCGGCCAGGATATTCCAGGGAATTCCAGATCCATTTCCTGGAATATCCTGGCAGCATATTCCCAGGATCGCAACTATGCACCCGGGATCACAGGCATCACGATCGAGCGAACTGCTATTGGACCAAAAGTCCGCACATCTCTAACACACACACTGTGCATACATGCATACATTTACACATACAGACAGACATACACACACCGTGCATATATATATATATATATATATATATATATATATATATATATATATATATATACAGAAACACTGGGGGAGATTTATCAAACATGGTGTAAAGTGAAACTGGCTCAGTTTCCCCAGCAACCAATCAGATTCCACCTTTCATTCCTCACAGACTCTTTGGAAAATGAAAGGTGGAATCTGATTGGTTGCTAGGGGCAACTGAGACAGTTTCACTGTACACTATGTTTGATAAATCTCCCCCATTATGCATGCATACATACACACACACACTGTGCATACATACATACATACATATATACATACATACAGACACATTGTGCATATATATATACATACATACAGACACATTGTGCATATATATATATATACACACACACACTGTGCATACATATATACATACATACAGATACATTGTGCATGTATACATATATACATACACACACACTGTGCATACATATATACATACATACAGACAGACACATTGTGCATGTATATACATATATATATATACACACACACTGTGCATACATATATACATACATACATACAGACAGACACATTGTGCATGTATATACATATATATATATATATATATATATATATACACACACACACACACACACACACTGTGCATACATATATACATACATACAGACACACACACACTGTACATACATGAATCCTATATACACACATATATACTGTACATACATGCATCATATATACACACACACACTATACATACATACAGAAATCCTTTCCTCACACAATACACATACAGGGCACATTACATACTAAGACACACTATATACACACTATCACTTTGGACACACACACACCAAACAACAAGAAACAATCACTTACTGTCCATAAATCTGAGCTGCTGACAGGCCCTCTCTTCCTCACAGTCAGCATGGTGCTCCCCTGCCCCTCCGACTGCAGGAAGGAGATGATGACGTCACTGTGTGGGCTCAGGAGACTTGGTTGCCTGGTTACACAGCAGGGGGAGAGGGCAGGCTCCAGCTGTAGCTTGGTGGGAAGGACAGGTTTCTCCTCACCAAGCAGTGCTCTTTAATAGCAGCAAGGGCCCCCTCTGTGTCAGCAGCAGCCACTCTGTGCTGTAGGGGGCAGCAGCTGCTTCTCCTCTCTCCTCCAGGAAGCGGATCCTCTGCGGCAGGAAATGACGTCATCTGGCAGGTTGAAGAGTAGGTTGAAGCTGACGGTGCCTGTGCGGCACCTCCACTACACATGGGAGGGGGAGGGGGAATGTGCCGGCCCTGACCAATCCGGCAGAGGCTGAGGGAACAGCGCAGAGGCCAGCAGCGCTGCTCTCTCAGCCACTGCAGGGGCCGATGTAAGTGTGCAGGGGGACCAGCGGCCCCTCTGATTGGTAATCAGGCAGCCCAGCGGGCATTTGCCCGGCCTGCCAGATTACCAATCCGGGCCTGCTCTTGTTCCATCATCATACCACTACACCCCCATCATCCTCGTTCCATCATCATCATACCACTACACCCCTCATCATCCTCTTGTTCCTTCATCATCATCATACCACTACACCCCTCATCATCCTCTTGTTCCATCATCATCATACCGCTACACCCCCATCATCCTCTTGTTCCATCATCATCATACCACTACATCCCCATCATCCTCTTGTTCCATCATCATCATCCTCTTGTTCCATCATCATACCACTACACCCCTCATCATCCTCTTGTTTCATCATCATACCACTACACCACCATCATCCTCTTGTTCCATCATCATACCACTACACCCCTCATCATCCTCTTGTTTCATCATCATACCACTACACCACCATCATCCTCTTGTTCCATCATCATACCACTACACCCCCATCATCCTCTTGTTCCATCATCATACCACTACACCCCCATCATCCTCTTGTTCCATCATCATCATACCACTACACCACTCATCATCCTCTTGTTCCATCATCATCATCATACCACTACACCCCATCATCCTCTTGTTCCTTCATCATCATCATCATCATCATCATCATACCACTACACCCCTCATCTTCCTCTTGTTCCATCATCATACCACTACACCCCTCATCTTCCTCTTGTTCCATCATCATCATCATCATACCACTACATCCCCATCATCCTCGTTCCATCATCATCATACCACTACATTCCCATCATCCTCTTGTTCCTTCATCATCATCATACCACTACACCCCCATCATCCTCTTGTTCCATCATCATACCACTACACCCCCATCATCCCCTTAAAAACAAAAAAATCTATACTCACCTGCATGATTTCTGTAGCCCCCAGGTCACACGCGCTGGCGGGCTTCCCCCGGCGGGAGGCGGGGCTTAGAGCGGAGGGGGCGGAGCTTCGCAGGACCTGGTTTTTTCTTAACGCGATGCTCCCTGCGCTGGAAGTACTTCCCCCCCCGCCGCACACAGAGCTCCCTGGGGGCCGCAAGACAGCTGGGGGCCCCTGCCTCTTGTGATCGCAAGCAAAACATTGCCTGCGGTCACAAGAGGGAGTGGGAGGCGGGCAGTGCAGTGGTAAGGGGGGGCCTCGCGGGCCCCCCCTTGGTAGCGGCCCGGTCGCTACGCCACTGGTCCTGCATCCTGTCTTACAGGATTATATGATTGTTAGTGTAAGGACAGTGTCCTCTTTCCTAAAAGGTCCGACACCGGGACTGTGTTAGTGACTTGGTGGGTTGAGGCCGTACTCCAGTGTTGCATTTATGTGAGGTTCATGTTACACACAGGTGGTCATGATTATTGGGGTGTCTACGAAAGCGAATGGAGTAGGGTCCAGGAGGACCCATGGGGCTCAGGGAAATATCTAGTCTGAGTAGCTCTGTAGAAACCAATGTGATTTGGTCCTAACCCTGGTGGTTTGTCCTTTCTTGTCTGGTTTCACTGACCACTCACAATAAAACAATGAGTAGAATAGTCTGTGGATTGTCTCAGGCTCTGTTCACACATTCAGGTTTTTCACAGGAGTTACTGACTCCAAAGCCAGGAATGTATCATAAATGGAGGAAGTTTATAAAGGAAAGACCAAGACCTCTTCCCCCTTTATGTCCATTCCTGGCCTTGTATTTCATAAGTACAATTTAAACCCTGAACATGTGAACACAGCATGAAGCGAGTGTCTGCTGAGAATCTAGACGATCCTGAGAGCTGATTCCAATAGGCCAAGGAGGCTGCCACATTCACACCTTCTGTAGTACGCTCACAGACCCATTTATTTAAATGGTCGGCAGTGATCCGTGATGCAAAAATAACGGGCAGGTGCTAGTACAGACCCACAATTGCGGCTTGGATCTATTCTTTATAGAACAGGTCTTTTCATTGCAGACATCCTACGGCTACCTATGAATGCACTGTAGGCTGTCTGTAGCTACAGGTCCAGGTTGGCCATGGACTGCCCATGGAACATGTGAATGAGGCCTTAGGCACAGCCAAAACCATGTTCCAATTTCTTCATGATAATCCGGGCAGCAGCACACAGCTATTGGTAAGGTTTGGTTTTGGCATATTCAAAAAGCAAATATGGAATCTGTTGCGAACAGCCCTCCCACCCCCTCCCAGCTGTCCGTCCGGGGGGGCTGTTGGTCTACCTGGAAAGCATGGATACAGCCCTAGGTCTACCTTGAAAACATGGATACAGCCCTAGGTCTACCTGGAAAACATGGATACAGCCCTAACTCTACCTTGAAAACATGGATACAACCCTAGGTCTACCTTGAAAACATGGATACAGCCCTAGATCTTCCTTGAAAATATGGATACCTCCATAGATCTTTAGTGCAGATGTGCTATAAAACAACAGTGGTAATTTCAACAGCTGGTAGCATATAAAAAAATTACACAAAATTAGAATTTGCTTTAGAAAAATAAAAAATCTGAAAAAAGGCAAACAATTGCATTAGAACTAGATAGAAGTAACCGAAGGCTAGTTATGCTTATCTTGCATGATGAGATGCAACTGGTTCTGGTGTAATACAGCTGGGAATATTGGACCGGATGGGATTAAAATGTCCTCAGAGATTTATAGTTTGATGTGTAGAGACATTAATGAGCAATTACCAATTTTTCCATAGTTTCTTCCAATGTTTGACAAAAAATCTCCAAGGAACAAACCTGCAGCCGATCTGTATATAAGAGCCCAGAGGACAGAGACTATGGTATATACAATCTGACGGTTGAGTCTCACATGTGCCAGGCAGCAGGTATGTTACATAACTACAAGTACCGATAGAGAAGCTGAAATTCCATCCCAAACTTTTATATACCTTTTTTGATGAAAAATCAAGCAGAACCTTTTTGTGTCAATAGAAATTCAGAGGGTAATGGTGCATTTACACGGAGCGATAATTCGCCCAATTAAACGTTTAACGATTTTGAAGTAACAATGTGTTTTTTTATTTC
Organism: Dendropsophus ebraccatus; assembly: GCF_027789765.1. Classification (NCBI taxonomy): domain Eukaryota; kingdom Metazoa; phylum Chordata; class Amphibia; order Anura; family Hylidae; genus Dendropsophus; species Dendropsophus ebraccatus. The sequence goes on along the minus strand of NC_091458.1, from coordinate 10,072,635 downwards.
GATCAGCGTTTAGACGGAGGGATATCTCGTTTGGAAAAATCGTTATTGCAGTCGTTTTAAGATTGCTTAAGCCTATCTCATACATTAGGTTAATCGGTGAAAGACTTTACACAAAGCGATCTGAGAATTTTTAGCGAACGACCAACTATGATTTAAGAACTTTGATGGTTGAACTTGATGGACATGTGTCTTTTTTCAACCGTATTAACTATGTAACATGTTAAAAGATCACAATTAACAATTTCTCACTTATCGCTTGATTGTTCGCTGTGTTTACACTAGACGATTATCGCTCAAATGCCATCGTTATCGCTCAAATTCGAACAAGAATCGTTCTGTGTAAACGCACCATAAGTAGTAGCCAGGTGCTACAAATCGAAAGCCCTTAATTAAATGATCATTGGCAAGTGTTACAGAAAGCCAGTAACCAAAGTTATTGCTGCTAAAAGTGGTAAGTGGTTCAATAAACCACTGACTCCTGGATCATATCTAACTTTTCACACTTGGAAGGGCAAGCTTTTTGTATGGGACAGTGGAAGTTGGGTTTTGTGGGGATTTATTTACTGAATTTCGGGTCTTCTAAAGACCAGATTCTTTTTTCTAATTATATTCTGATATATTTTTTTTTTATGACTGTAAATGTACGCTGTGAGTGGGAATGGGCTAATCTAGTATCATAAGTGTGGAGTGAGAAGAGGTTGCAGATGCCTTCAGGCCTTTGTGGTTCAAGTCCCCCAAATGAACTGTAAAGCTGAGGGACACATGAGTTGGAGAGTCCTAATATAGGTTTAGCCTTAGTGAATAAGAGCTTCTTGCTATCTTCAGCTACCTACAGTATGTCCTGATATGGTATTAAAAAATTCTAGTACTTGTGTGAAATGTCCTCTTCTCCATCATTTCCATCCTACTTTGCATACACAATATCTCACAAAGGTCATGGATGGCTTTATTATTATTATTATTATTATTATTATTATTATTATTTATTAGGCCTGTGCTCGTTCTTCAAGACTTTCCTAGGTATGTTATCTTGTAATTTATCAATGGGCTAAATAACATTGTATTTCTCACAGAACTGAGAAGAGTCAATGGCCAATGAATCAGAGTTTTTTGAATTTGTCCTCATCGGATTCCCTGGTCTTTCGGAGAGATATTACATTGCCTTTGGGTTTCTTATTTTCCTGATCTATACTCTGTCCTTATGTGCAAACTTCACCGTAATCGTGTTAATCTTCTTCAAAGAACATTTACATCAACCAATGTACATTATAATCGCAAGCCTAGCTATCTCCGACTTTTTGTTTGACACCTCAACATTGCCAAAAATGATTGTCAAGTATTGGTTTGGAGCCGGATCCATGACCTTCTCTGGATGTTTCCTACAGATGACCATCATTCATACTCTCAATCCTCTTGACTCATTTATCATTACGTTAATGGCCATAGACCGGTACGTCGCCATACTAAGACCCCTTCGGTATCACTCCGTCATCAGTGGCAGATTAATTATAATTGTTTGCACTGCGTTATATATGATAAGTGTGGCGATCGGACTGTATATCATGACTTTGGGGTATTATTATCCATACACTGGCTCAAGTAAAGTAAAGAACTTTTTTTGTTCTATAGCAACTGTTAGCGCCACAGCTCCTATTGATTCATCTCAGAATCTTTGGAAAGCTTATTGCGTTGGCTTAGCCTGTTACCTTGGCCCGTTATCTTTCATCATATTCTCTTATAGCATCATCATCACAAAAATCTGCTCCTCGACGCGATCCGAGAGCTGGAGTAAAGCCTTCTACACCTGCGTGACCCACTGGTTCGTCATCGCAATCTACTTTGTCCCGAGGCTCCTTGTTTACTCCTTTGACCTGTTTGGCAAGCCCCCGGTGGACGTCTACATCTCTCTGATCTGTCTGTACACCTTTGTGCCGCACTCCACCAGCCCCATCATCTTTTGTCTCAGAAATGAGGAAATTAAAAGAACATTGAGATCGATATTTAAGAGAAAGAATAAACTAGACACAAAAATAAAGAAAGACGGTGACTGTGTTAAAACTATCAAAATAAGGACAGCCGAAAAACCTATAATTGTGGGTATCTAAGCTCTAATTTCCTAAAACAAAGGACTTTTTGGTTCTGTGGAATCACATGATCCCTTTCAGATAGTTAAGAAAAGTATCATGTGATGGTCTGTGACACCTTTTTTTTTGTCCCCTAATCCTTTTAATCACAGCTGACCCCACACATTCTAAGATTTTCCTCTGTCCGTGTTGAGTTTTAGGCTATGTTCACATCACTGTTCAGACCACCTGTTACAGATATGTTTTATTGCTTCCATGACAGAGCAGAAAGTGGGTTTGGGGGCACGTATGTGCATTTATGCTTATGGTCCTTTGGCCACAGGCTACACAGAGAGAGGATGTTATGGCAATTTTATTTATTGTCAATATTCTCAGACATGTAAACTCCTCTATGTATACGCACACATAATAACATACATCAAAAAAGGATCAAAAGTAAATGTCTCCTAATTGGATAAAAAACAAACAATATTGTGAAATAAAGATTTAAAATAAATAAACATCACATCCCAGCAAATACAACAGGATTACCCGGTGTCCACATAACTGTAATGCCCTGTAAGTTGTCTGTCTGCTGTATGTGTCAAGAAATCTGCCAATGCATATGGCGGGTGTATTCGTAGACCCCAATCACTCAACAGGATCCTGTAAAAAACAGAATTCAATGTGGTATTGTGACAAAAGTAGGTCTGTTCAAGCCCAGAGTCTAACGGAGAGAGGGCGAGTGAAATTAAGTGTTATCGGGTGAAATCTCAATGTCTTTTCTGTCTTGCACCCCTTTGGATAGGTCTTAGTCTTTGTCTAACTCCCAGCTTCTTCTATAGAAGAGACCATGCAACTTGGAGCTATGACCGCACAGGAAGGAAGATGATATTAGCTGAATAAAGGGCTGTACTTCTACTGTGATAGTCCAGAACATCTTCTACAGGTTTGTCCCAAGAGACATCAGCAGGAAACCAACGCCTAGGTAGTTTACAGCGAGGCCACCTAGGTGATCAGGTATTCTACAAGATTACTAATGCTGCGTTTGAGCGATAATCGTTCCGTGTAGACACAGCAAACAATCAAGCTACGAGCAAAAAATCGTTCAATTTGATCTTTCAACATGTTCTCAAATCATCGTTCATCGGTTGCTAAAAATTCGCAGATCGCTTTGTGTAAACAGTCTTCCAAAGATTCACCCTATGTAAAAGATGGGCTTAAGCGATCTTAAAAACCATCACAATAACGATTTTTCTTACGAATTTTCTAACGATTTTATAAAAACCAAATCGTTGCTTCAAAATCGTTAAACGATTGATTGGGCGAATTATCGCTTCGTGTAAACCCAGCATAAGAAGGTGTTATTAGCAATCACCGTCTTTAATCAGAGTCACAAAAAATTGGATGAGGCTTTTGCTTCTAGTGTGGTAAATGTAAGCATGTTGCTCATCCGGAAGCCAGCGTTAGAGATCTGGAGGAGCAAAAAGCAACACTGAAGACTATTGGCAACCTGAGAGGAGCCGCTGAGCATGTAGTTATTGGGGTAGACATAAATCAGGAGGACCCAACAAGTAGCTGGATTAATAAAGTTAGGCCTCATTCACATGTCCAGTGTTTTTCATGGAGCGTGATTTTGTCCGCTCCGTGAAAAACACTGATTGATTGCATCCATGCACTGGGTTGGGAGCGGGGGAGATGGGAGCCAGGAGCCTTTGACAGAGGCGGGGGAGATGGGTGCCGGCAGCAGGTGACAGGAGCGGGGAAGATGGGAGCAGTTGAAATGGGAGCCGGGAGCAGTTGGCAGGAGCGGGGGAGATGGGAGCGGGTGACAGGAGCAGGATACATACAAAAACAAAAAAAAACACAGCACCTTGGAGATACTCCGATTACGACCAAAAAAAAAAAGAAAAGTGGGATGCACGCAGGAGGGCTCACAATCCTTGGTATGAGCGCTAACAACTGTAGAAAAAGAGATTCCCACAGCATCCAAGGTGAAAATGGTGTGTTTTATTCACACATCAGGGTACAAAAATGCAACGTTTCGGCCTCCTGGTTGACAAAGGCCAGGAGAACTGGGAGCAGGTGACAGGAGTGGGGGAGCCGGAAGCCAGTGACAGGAGCGGGGGCCATGGGAGCCAGGAGCAGTGGAGATGGGAGCCGGGAGCAGTTGACAGGAGCGGGGGAGATGGGAGCCAGGAGCAGGTGACAGGAGTGGGGGAGCCGGAAGCCAGTGACAGGAGCGGGGGCCATGGGAGCCAGGAGCAGTGGAGATGGGAGCCGGGAGCAGTTGACAGGAGCGGGGGAGATGGTTGCCAGGAGCGGGGGAGATGGGAGCCAGGAGCAGGTGACAGGAGCGGGGGAGATGGGAGCCGGGTGCGGGTGACAGGAGTTGGGGGACATCAGAGTCGGGAGCGGGGGACATGAGATACAGAAGCTGGAGGCAGAAGCAGGGAACATGAGAGCCGAGAGCGGGTGACAGGAGCAGGAGACATGAGAGCCAGGAGCAGGTGACAGGAGCGGGGCAGATGGAAGCCAGGAACGGTGGAGATGGGAGCCGGGAGCAGTCGACAGGAGCGGGGGAGATGGAAGCCGGGAGCGGGTGACAGGAGCGGGGGAGATGGGAGCCGGGGGCTGGTGACAGGAGCAGGGGAAATGAAAGCTGGGAGAGGGGGACATAAGATCTGGAAGCGGGAGACAGAAGCAGGGAACATGAGAGACGGGAGTGGGTGACAGGAGCGGGAGACATGAGAGCCGGGATCAGGTGACAGTAGCGGGGGAGATGGGAGCCATAAACGGTGGAGATGGGAGCCGGGAGCAGTTGACAGGAGCGGGGGAGATGGGAGCGGGTGACAGGAGCAGGAGGGTTGGGAGCAAGGAGCGGGTGACAGGAGCAGGAGACATGAGAGCCGGGAGCAGGTGAAAGGAGCGGGTGACAGGAGTGGGGGACATCAGAGACGGGAGCAGGGGACATGAGAGTCGGAAGCGGGAGACAGGAGCAGGGGACATGAGAGCCGGAAGCGGGAGACAGGAGCAGGGGACATGAGAGTTGGAAGTGGGAGACAGGAGCAGGGGACATGAGAGCCGGAAGCGGGAGACAGGAGCAGGGGACATGAGAGTCGGAAGCGGGAGACAAGAGCAGGGGACATGAGAGTCGGAAGCGGGAGACAGGAGCAGGGGACATGAGAGTTGGAAGTGGGAGACAGGAGCAGAGGACATGAGAGCCGGAAGCGGGAGACAGGAACAGGGGACATGAGAGTCGGAAGCGGGAGACAGGAACAGGGGACATAAGAGTCGGAAGCGGGAGACAGGAACAGGGGACATGAGAGTCGGAAGCGGGAGACAGGAGCAGGGGACATGAAAGCCGGAAGCGGAGACAGGAGCAGGGGACATGAAAGCCGGAAGCGGAGACAGGAGCAGGGGACATGAGAGCTGGAAGCGGAGACAGGAGCAGGGGACATGAAAGCCGGAAGCGGGGAACAGGAGCAGGGGAAGGCATGCGTGCCGTCATCCGCACTATGACCTGTCCTATTTTTTCACAGCAAGGATCACGGCACAGATGACGACACAGATGGTGTGAATGCGCACATAGGATTTAATGGGCCCTAAAGTTGTCCATGGTCGCATATCTGTGACCATGGACAATTTACGGGATGTGTAAATAAGGCCTTAGAGGGACTGAAAAGGATTCCTGTACTACCGAGCAAAATTGCTAAGTTACAGTAGGTGATAATTGAAAAATGGCCACTCTAGTAGATCCTGCTGTCTGGGAGAATTGTTCAACTAGAAGTGGGGGGACTGTAATGTGGGTTTTCCAAGGCAACTATTGGTTGTGGGGGACAGGATGCTATACTCAGAAAGATGAATAGATTATTTTATTGACATTGTTGACCACAATATAGTAACTTTTGGCTTAAAGTGTAAAAAACAAAGACATGTTGGGAGGGCAAAAACAATGAATTATAAAAAGGCCGATGCCCCCAGATTAAAGGCATAGACTGGGAGCAGCTGCTGTTACATACTGATACAGATGATAAATGGGAAATCTTTAAATAAACACTAATAACTGTACTGCTACATGTATTCCTATGGGTAACAAATATAAGCGATTAAAATTAAACCCCTCATGGCTACTACTGAGGTTAGATCAATGACAAAAGAGGCAGTCGAAAAAAATACAAATCCAACGGGTCAGCCTCAGCCTTTAAACACTACAAAGAGCTTAAAATCTGTAAAAAGGTAATAAAAGCAAAAAATCACAATGAAAGGCCACAGAAAGCAAAGCAAATCCCCCAAACATTGTATCCAGGGCCGCTTCTGCCATGAGGCTGAATGAGTATTCCTGCAGGGGGCGGCATAATGTTCCCCCTGCTGTCATTTTAGTTAAGTTTCACTTAACAAAAATGACAGCAGCCCTGCAGCTGCTCACCTGTCCCGCCGCAGCCTTCCAGCCGCCCACGCTCACCGCTGCCCAAATCAGCAGAATACAGTGTATTCTCTCCATAGAATCACACCAGCAATAGACAGTATGTCCTCCACACCAGCAGGAGGCAGTGTGTCCTCCCACATCATCACACCAGCAGGGGGCAGTGTGTCCTCCACATCATCAGACTAGCAGGGTGCAGTGTATCCTCCTCACATCATCACACCAGCAGAGGGAAGTAAGTCCTCCCCCTCCTATTACTAGCTGTGCCCATTGTCCTATAGCTTCCCACATCATCACACCAGCAAGGGGCAGTGTGTCCTCCACATCATCAGACTAGCAGGGTGCAGTGTATCCTCCTCACATCATCACACCAGCAGGAGACAGTGTGTCCTCCACATGATCACACTAGATGGAAGCAGTGTATCCTCTCCATATCATCACATCAGCAGGAGGCAGTGTATCCTCTCCATATCATCACATCAGCAGGAGGCAGTGTATCCTCTCCATATGATCACACCAGCAGGAGGCAGTATGTCCTCCACATCATCACATCAGCAGGAGGCAGTGTATCCTCTCCATATCATCACATCAGCAGGATACAGTGTATCCTCTCCATAGCATCACACCAGCAATAGACAGTATGTCCTCCACACCAGCAAGGGGCAGTGTGTCCTCCACATCATCAGACTAGCAGGGTGCAGTGTATCCTCCTCACATCATCACACCAGCAGAGGGAAGTGAGTCCTCCCCATCATCACACCAGTAGGGTGCAGTGTATTCTCCACATTATCACCCCAGCAGGGGGCAGTTTGTCTTTCCCACAGGGGGCGGTGTGTCCTCCTTAGTACAGGTAGGACTGAAGCGCTCGCCACAAGGCCTCCATACTCCATCCTGACCATCAACAGATACAAAGCAGAACCTGGACTCATCTCAAAAGACAATATGGCTCAATTTTACAGTTCAAAAATTTGTTAAAGCAAATATACCAGTTGGAGTAGTGAATCATTATCCACCTCAAAATAATGGACGTTATTTGGCCTCAAAGTGATGCCGGTCAAACGTCCAAAAAAACATGGGATATTTACTAACAAATCTAAAAACACGATTTTGTCAAAGATGTTTTGGCATAATTTCCAATCTAATGTGTTTAGTCAAATTTATGTAAATTGACTAATAGCATAGTAAATGTGTCTTAAAAATAATGGTCTTTTAATTAGTCTAATAAATTCACCTGGTTCGGAGCAGACGTAGCGATGCACCAATATATGCGACTTTTTAAAAAAAAATTGAGCAGTTAATAAATTTAGCTTAAAAAGAATTCTGGCGCACTTTCGATCTAATTAACAACAAAAATCGAATTCAAAAAGTCGCATCTAATTTGGATAGTCTTGTCTAAAAAAGCTTCATAAATTCATATTAGATTTATTTTGAGCGCAAACTAGATATATTAGACTAAAAACAGGCGCAATTAGCTTGATAAATGTCCCCCAATGTGTTAACCTAGCCTAAGGGGTTAATCACACTCTCTGTATTCCATGAACCCTATGGCTTGTAAAGCTGTTCACTGGACTCGGCATCTCCTGGCAACTTGTATTAGTATGATGTGGCGAGAGGCTTAAAGTGTATAACCCTTTGAGGACCAGGCCCAAAATGACCCAGAGGACCGCGCAAATTTTGATCTTAGTGTTTTCGTTTTTCCCTCCTCCCCTTCTAAGAGCTCTAGCACTTTCAGTTTTCTATCTACAGGCCATGTAAGGGCCTATTTGTTACAGGAATAGTTGTACTGTGTAATGGTGTCATTCATTTTACCATAACATGTATGACGGAACCCCAAATATATTATTTATGAAGATATAAATAGGTAAGAAATCGTAAAAAAAAATGCAATATGGTAACGTTTGGGGGGTTCCTGTGTCTACGTAATACACTATATGGTAAAAGCGACATGATACTATTACTCTATAGGTCAGTCTGAACACAACCATATGCAGGTTACACAGATTCTCTAATGTTAATATATATATATATATATATATATATATATATATATATATATATATATATATATTTTTTTTTTTTTTTTTTTTTTTTATGAAATCCTTTTTTTTGGCAATTAATTATTAATAAAATGGGCCTATTTTGACGCTTATAACAGTTTTATTTTTTTTCACCTACGGGGCTGTATGGGGTGTCATTTTTTCCGCCATGATCTCTAGTTTTTATTTATACCATATTTGTGAAGATCAGACGTTTTGATCACTTTTTATAATTTTTTTATATATATAATGTAATATAAAATCAGTAATCCGCGCACTTTTTCCCCTCTTTTCGTCTACGCCATTCACCGTTCGCAATGACGCTTGTTATATTTTAATAGATCAGACAATTACGCACGCTACGGTATATTATATGTTTATTTATTTATTTTTATATGTTTTATTTATGTAATGGGATGGGGGGGTGATTTCAGCTTTCATTGGGGGAGGGGCTTTGGGATAGTGTAACAGTGTTTTTAACTTTTTTTTTTACACATTTGAAGTCCCTTTGGGGGACTTTTACATACATTAGTTTGATTGCAGACACTGATCACTGCTATGCCATAGGCATAGCATTGATCAGTGTTATCGGCGCTCTGCTCATTGAGCCTGCCTGTGCAGGCTCAGTGAAGCAGATCGCCGATCGGACTGCACGGAGGCAGGTGAGAGACCTCCGGCAGTCCGTTTCAACGATCGGGACCCCCGTAGTGTGACTGTAGCGATACAGTTGAGTCCACTCGGCAGCTTTACCCTCCATAGGGTTTGTGGGTTACAGAGCATGTGAATGACTCCTAACAGCACTGTGAGAACATGGCCTAAGTAATGTCAGCCCACTGATGTCAGACACTACAACGTTCTGCATCAATTCATCTACTAGATACAACTAGATAGAAAAAACTAACAAAGAAAATAGATAGATACAACTTAACATGACCCCATGCAGTTAGCTACAACTAGTTCTGGTGTAATACAGCTGATGGGAATATTGGAGCAGATGGGAATAATACGTCTTCAGAGATTGATAGTTTGATGTGTAGAGACATTAATGAGCAATTACCAATTTCCCAATAGTTCTTTCCAGTGTTTGTGATTTACATGACGAGAAATTTCCAAAGAGCAAAACAGCAGCCGATCTGTATATAAGAGCCCAGAGGGGAGAGACTGTGTTATATACAGTCTGATGGAAGAGCCTCACATGTATATGGGCAGCAGGTATGTAACCATATACTATACTGTATGCTCTCCAACCTGAGGCCTCCAGAACTAGATAAACAGAGAAGCTGAAAACCGATCCCAACCTTTGACTTTTCACGATAATATTATACACTATAGACAATCCTGTGTGAGCTATACACATCAGCAGCACATCTGTCTCCTGTCCTTTTTGTTACAGTGTATCAGCACAGCCCCCTGCCGCACGATCGCCCCCCGCAGCTAAGGCCGCATGATCGCACCCCCCGGCCGCACGATCAGCCCCCCGCAGCCCCCGGCCGCACAATCGCCCCCCGCAGCCCCCGGCCGCACGATCGCCCCCCACAGCCCCCGGACGCACGATCGCCACCTTCCCCCCCCCCCCCAGCACTGATTGCTCCCCTGCAGCTCCGATCGTGCGGCCAGGGGCTGTGTGGGGCGATCGTGCGGCCGGGGGCTGCGGCGGGCGATCGTGCGGCCGGGGGCTGCGGGGGGCGATCGTGCGGCCGGGGGCTGCAGGGGGCGATCGTGTGGCCGGGGCTGGGGGATTTCGTGCGGCCGGGGGCAGCAGGGGGCGATCAGTGCTGCTGAGGGGGTGATTGGGGCAGCAGGGGGGCGGCCAGACTATACATTACCGGGTCCCGAAGCAAGCAGGAGCGGGGACCCGGTAATGTATAATGTCCGGCGGCTGGAGGGTTAATGGGGCGGGCTACAGACAAAATCGCAGCAGGGATCTACATCCCTGCTGCGAGTTTCTCTGCTAATGAAAGTATAGGGCTGGGATCTGCAGCGAGTCTCGCTGCAAAAACACAGCGTGGAGACTCGCTGCAGATCCGGCAAGTGGGTTTGAACCCTAACTGTACCTGTTGTTAAAATTTGCAAAATCTAAATCAGCAGTGGATGTGATATAAAGCATGTTTGCAATTTACATTTAGTATCCAGTCTCCTAAAGGCAGCTATATAACAGCTATACTTACTGTATCCAGGTCCAGTCTCCTAAAGGCAGCTGTATAACAGCTATACTTACTGTATCCAGGTCCAGTCTCCTAAAGGCAGCTGTATAACAGCTATACTTACTGTATCCAGGTCCAGTCTCCTGAAGGCTGCTATATAACAGCTACAGTATACTTACTAGAAATCCAGGTCCAGTCTCCTGAATGCTCCTATATAACAGCTATACTTATTGTACCCAGGTCCAGTCTCCTGAAGGCTGCTATATAACAGCTATACTTACTGTATCCAGGTCCAATCTCCTGAATGCTCCTATATAACAGCTATACTTACTGTATCCAGGTCCAGTCTCCTGACTGCTTTATAACAGCTATACTTACTGTATCCAGGTCCAGTCTCCTAAATGCTCCTATATAACAGCTATACTTACTGTATCCAGGTCCAGTCTCCTAAAGGCAGCTATATAACAGCTATACTTACTGTATCCAGTTCCAGTCTCCTGAAGGCAGCTACATAACAGTTGTACTTACTGTATCCAGGTCCAGCCTCCTGAAGGCAGCTACAGAACAGCTATACTTACTGTATCCAGGTCCAGTCTCCTGAATGCTCCTATATAACAGCTATACTTACCGTGTCTCCAGGTCCAGTCTCCTGAAGACAGCTACATAACAGCTATACTTACTGTATCCAGGTCCAGTCTCCTGAATGCTCCTATATAACAGCTAAAATTACTGTATCCAGGTCCAGTCTCCTGAAGGCAGCTATATAACAGCTATACTTACTGTATCCAGGTCCAGTATCCTGAAGGCAGCTATATCACAGCTATACTTACTGTATCCAGGTCCAGTCCCCTGAAGGCAGCTATATCACAGCTATACTTACTGTATCCAGGTCCAGTCCCCTGAAGGCAGCTATATAACAGCTATACTTACTGTATCCAGGTCCAGTCTCCTTAAGGCTGCTATATAACAGCTATACTTACTGTATCCAGTTCCAGTCTCCTGAAGGCAGCTACATAACAGCTATACTTACTGTATCCAGGTCCAGTCTCCTGAATGCTCCTATATAACAGCTATACTTACTGTATCCAGGTCCAGTCCCCGGAAGGCAGCTATGTAACAGTCGGACTTACTGTATCCGGGTCCAGTCTTCTAATGGCTGCTATATAATAGCTATACTTACTGTATCCAAGTCCAGTCTCCTGAAGGCTGCTATATAACAGCTATACTTACTGTATCCAGGTCCAGTATCCTGAATGCTCCTATATAACAGCTATACTTACTGTATCCAGGTCCAGTCTCCTGAAGGCAGGTATATAACAACTATACTTACTGTATCCAGGTCCAGTCCCCTGTAGGCAGGTATATAGCAGCCGGACTTACTGTATCAGTTTCCAGTCTCCTGAAGGCTGAATATATAACAGCTATACTTACTGTTTCCAGGTCCAGTCTCCCAAAGATACAAATAAGTATAGCTGTACTAAAGATGCCTTCAGGAAACTGGCCCTGGATACAGTTAGTATAGATGTTATATAGCAGCCTTCAGGAGACTGGACCTGGATACAGTAAGTATAGCTGTTATATAGCAACCTTCAGGAGACTGGACCTGGATACAGTAAGTATAGCTGTTATATAGCTGCCTTCAGGGGAATGGACCTGGATACAGTAAGTATAGCTGGATACACACCCAGCACCCAGTAACTTCCTATACTGTACACCCAGCACCCAGTGACTTGGTATAATGTACACCCAGCACCCAGTGACTTCCTATAATGCACACCCAGCACCCAGTGACTTCCTATAATATACACCCAGCACCCAGTGACTTCCTATACTGTACACCCAGCACCCAGTGACTTGGTATAATGTACACCCAGCACCCAGTGACTTGGTATAATGTACACCCAGCACCCAGTGACTTCCTATACTATACACCCAGCACCCAGTGACTCCCTATAATGTACACCCAGCACCCAGTGACTTCCTATACTGTACACCCAGCACCCAGTGACTTCCTATAATGTACACCCAGCACCCAGTGACTCCCTATACTGTACACCCAGCACCCAGTGACTTCCTATACTGTACACCGAGCACACAGTGACTTCCTATACTGTACATCCAGCACCCAGTGACTTCCTATAATGTACACCCAGCACCCAATGACTTCCTATAATGTACACCCAGCACCCAGTGACTTCCTATACTGTACACCCAGCACCCAGTGACTTCCTATAATGTACACCCAGCACCCAATGACTTGGTATAATGTACACCCAGCACCCAGTGACTTCCTATACTGTACACCCAGCACCCAGTGACTTCCTATAATGTACACCCAGCACCCAGTGACTTCCTATAATGCACACCCATCGCCCAGTGACTTCCTTTACTGTACACCCAGCACCCAGTGACTTCCTATAATGTACACCCAGCACACAGTGACTTCCTATACTGTACACCCAGCACCCAGTGACTTCCTATAATGTACACCCAGCACACAGTGACTTCCTATACTGTACACCCAGCACCCAGTGACTTCCTATAATGTACACCCAGCACACAGTGACTTCCTATACTGTACACCCAGCACCCAGTGACTTCCTATAATGTACACCCAGCACACAGTGACTTCCTATACTGTACACCCAGCACCCAGTGACTTCCTATACTGTACACCCAGCACCCAGTGACTTCCTATAAAGCACACCCAGCACCCAGTGACTTCCTATACTGTACACCCAGCACCCAGTGACTTCCTATAAAGCACACCCATCATGTTTAGCGAATCTGGTGAATTTGCAAATCGTTACAAAACTAATATAATGCTCAATTCACTTCACTCATCTCTAGTCATAACGACAGCAACACTTTAAGGCTGTGTAACTATTTCAGGCCTTGTTTCTTATGATACCATTTTTTCTTTATCCCACAATCTAAGCATGGTTCTAGAGGGTGGCTGTCAAACACGTCAAATGTAATGTATTTCACTCTTACTACAAATGTATAGAAAGATGTGTCTGGCCTGGCCAATAACAGCTCCTTCTATGTGTGTGTGGGGGGGGGGGACTTTAACTCTTCAGGTTGCAGATAAGATTTATTTTCCCCACCATAAGGGGGCATAGTTTTAGCTCTATGAAGGGACAATAAATGGCTCAACTAAGCCAAAATGCAGAAACAGCGGGTAAAAAATTAAGAATAACCTTACTGCTTTTCACAGGTATTGAGAGGGTAAGTAGCAGTCAGGTGCTGCTAATCAAGTGCCCCTAAATGTTCTATTTTACCATCTTCATAGACAAAACTTTTGTGTGTGTGTGTGTGTGTGTGTGTGTGTGTGTGTGTGTGTGTGTGTGTGTAAAATTACCAGGAAGTAAGGACATCAGAAATGATCTGAGATAATAATACAGTATGTTGCTGCCTATCACTACTGGAGTCGTAGATCCAAGATCATTTGGGCTTCTTATGCAGCCACAGGACCTGGGAACCTTGCTGTAAGTCAAAGTATTCTAGGGACAAATGTGAGACCAGTTTTCCAACAGATAAAGCTTGGCCGAAACTAAAACATGCAACCGGACAATGATCTCAAGCACCAGCAACTCTTAAACAAAATGGCTGAAAAAGAAAAAAATCAAGGTGTTTGAGTGGCTCAGTCAAAATCTAGACCTCAACCCTATTCAAATGCTGTGGTAGAACCTTTGGATTAGCGATAAGCAAGCTGGGCTCATCTCTAATCCTATGACCTAGGCTGGATCCATGGGACTCCGGCTGTCTCCACCTTCCTCATGGAGCAGGAAGACAGAAGGGTTCAAATGCTGAGGGTACAACTCAAACCTCTTCCCGGCTCCTTCATCTCTACTTAGAATTCCTATGGTGGTACCAATGCCCACAAACCTCAATAAACTGAAGGGATATTGGAAGCTGATAAAGTTATACAGAAACCATGACATCAGGTTACCGTTGCTAAAGGGGGTTCTACAGGTTATTGATTCATGGGAGGAGTTTAGTTTTTAACACATTGCTTTCCTAATTATATAGTGGACATTGGGTTATGCTGATCGTCTGAGGTTGTATTTACTGTAATTTAGGATCTTCTAAGGACCATGGGGCAAATTTATGAAGGGCTTTGAGGCTATTTTTAGGTAAATAATTGGATTTTTTTGCCCATTCTTGGTCCAAGTTCTAATTATGAACCAGTATTCAATGGGCGAATATTTTTTAGACGTGACTAATTTTTTAATCTGCCTGTTTTGAGCATTCACCCAAAAATTCTGCAACGTCCTCCCGTGTGTTTTGAATTATAAATGATATCCTGATATGTAAAACCATACTTGCTATTGCTAATGATTCTAGGAATACACCACAGATTGGGAATGGTTAAGCCATTATTAGAAAGAGGTGTAATACGGTTGGAGATGCTTTTAGGTCTTTACATTTCAATGGCCTTGTGACCTGTAAATCTTAGAGACAGTTGGGGAGCCCTAGTAGAGATTTATGCCTAGGAAATAAGACTCTCATGCTTTATATCTCACTGGAAGAGTCCCCAAAGATTATATAAGTAAATGTTTATGAAAAACCTACACGTGTAAAATGCCCTCTTTTAATTCTGTCCTTTGCATGTAGATTATCTCATACAGTTCATGGATGACATTTATATGTAGAAGGTCTGTGCTATTTCTAAGATATATTATCTTGTAAATTATCAATGAAATAAATTACCTAATTACATTGTATTTCTCACAGTTCTGGGAGGACGCAATGGCCAATGATTCAGAGTTCCTTGACTTCATCCTAGTCGGGTTCCCCGGTCTGTCTGACAAATATTACTTTGGTTTTGGGTTCCTTATCTTCCTGATTTATATCCTGTCCTTATGTGCAAACCTCACAGTAATCATGTTAGTCTTCCTGAAAGAAAATTTACATCAACCAATGTACATTATAATCGCAAGTCTGGCCATCTCCGACCTTCTCTTTGACACCACCACTTTGCCAAAAAGCATTGCCATGTATTGGTTTGGAGCTGGATCCATGACTGTTGTAGGATGTTTCTTACAGATGACCATCATTCATACTTTAAATCCTCTCGACTCCTTTATCATCACGTTCATGGCTGTAGACCGTTATGTCGCCATTTTAAGGCCCCTCCGGTATCACTCCATCATCAGTAACAGACTTATTATAGTTGTTTGCATTCTGTTATACCTACTAGGTGTGGCAGTTGGACTTTATATCATGTATTTGGCCTATGATCTTCCATACATTGGCTTAAATAAAGTTAAAAACTTTTTCTGCTCTATTTCTACTGTTAGCATCACATCTCGTATTGATCCAGCTCCGTCTCTTTGGAAAGCTTATTGCGTTGGCTTAGCCTGTTACCTGGGTCCATTGTCTTTCATCATATTTTCCTATAGCATCATCATCACTAAAATCTGTTCCTCAAAGCAATCCGACAGCTGGAGTAAAGCCTTCTACACCTGCGTGACCCACTGGTTTGTCATCGGAATCTACTACATCCCACGCCTCATTGTTTACTCCTTTGACCTGTTTGGAAAGCCCCCGGTGGATGTCTACATCTCTCTAATCTGTCTGCACACCTATGTTCCACACTCCACCAGTCCCATCATATTTTGTCTCAGAAATGAGGAGATTAAAAGAACTTTAAGATTGATATTTACGAGACAAAAATAGATGAAAGACCATGGACTATTACAATGAGGACAGCAGAAAGAGCCATAATAGTGGGTATCTAAGCTCTTCCCACAAAAATTAGGAGTCTAAAAAAGGAATCACTTCCAAGTTCTAAGAAGTTACATGATTCTTACTGGCCAACTAGAAGCTCTGAAAAGAATCAAGTCACGATGTATTTGACTCCTGTCACATGATCATTTTCAGTGTCCATAACTTCTCAGATACTCCTAATTTTCCTCTCTGTTGGGATTTAGGTTCACACCAGTGCTAGAGTTTCTGTGGCAGATTGTGTCATATGTGATGGAAAGAAGAGCACAGTACGCAGCATTATTCTGTCAGGATGATAGGCACCAAGACCCCACCCAACAGACCATTCCAAATCTTAGGTGTCCATCAGGTGCCTATAGTGCTCATTATATTAAGGAACCTCCACTAGATTATTTTTGTTTTTCTGCTTCTATGACAGAATAGAAAATGGAGTTAATGGCACACATGTGGAATCTGCCTTAGTACCTGGCACATGGTTCAGTGGCTACAGGCAACTTTGTTTTTATTTGTTAGAATTCTTAGACATATTAACCCCTCCGTGCTGCAGCTAGTTTGGGCCTTAATGACCAGGCTAATTTTTCAAAATCTGACCTGTCTCACTTTATGCTCTTATAGCTCAGTGATGCTTTAACGTATGCTAGCGATTCTGAGATAGTTTTTTCGTCACATATGGCACTTTATGTTAGTGGCAAAATTTGGTCACTACTTTGTGTGTTTTTTGTGAAAAACATCAAAATATCATGAAAAATTAAAAAAATTTGCATTTTATGAACTTTGAAATTCTCTGCTTCTAAAAAAAGAAAGTCGTAGCACATAAATTAGTTACTAAGTCACATTACCAATATGGCTTCTTTATTCTGGCATAATTTGGTAAACATATTTTACTTTTTTAGGGTGTTATGGGGCTTAAAAATTTATCAGCAAATTATCACATTTTCGTGAAAGTTTCCAAAACTGATTTTTTTTTAGGGACCAGTTCTTTTTTTAAATGGATTTAGAAGTCTGGTATCCTGAAAACCCCCATAAGTGACCCCATTTTGGAAACTACACACCTTAAAGAATTAATCTAGGGGTATAATGAGCATTTTAACCCTACAGGGGCTGGAGGAAAGTATTCACAATTAGGCAGTAAAAAAATGGAAAATTAAAATTTTCCAATAATATATACGTTTAGATTAAAGTTTCTCATTTTCAAAAGGAACATGAGAGAAAAAGCACCCCAAAATTTGTAACGCAGGTTCTCTTGAGTACAACGGGACCCCATATGTGGGCGTAAACCACTGTATGGGCACACAGCAGGGCTCAGAAGGAAGGGAGTGCCAATTAGCTTTTCCAATGCAGATTTTGCTGAAGAAGTTTCTGAGCGCCAGGTGCATTTGCAGGGCCCCTGTAGTGTCAGCAGAGAGAAAAACCCCCATAAGTCACCCCATTTTGGAAATTGCACCCCTCAAAGAATTCGTCTTGGTGTGTGGTGACCATTTTGACCCCACAGTATTAGAGGAAAGTATTCAAAATTAGACAGTAAAAATGAAAAACTCAAATTTTTCCAATATTATGTTCTTTTAGTTTGAAATTTCTCAATTTTATGAGGAACAAGAGAAAAAAAGTAACCCAAAATTTGTAACGCAGGTTCTCCTGAGTAGAAGGGTACCCCATATGTGGGCATAAACCACTGCATGGGCACACAGCTGGGCTCAGAAGGGAAGGAGCGCTAATTAGCATTTTCAGTGCAGATTTTTCTGAAGAAGTTTCTGAGCGCCAGGTGCGTTTGCAGAGCCCCTGTAGTGTCAGCAGAATAGATTCCCCCCAAAAGTCACCTCATTTTGGAAAGTGCACCTCTCAAAGAATTCATCTTGGGGTGTGGTGACCATTTTTACCCCACAGGTATTAGCGGAAAATATTCCAAATAGTATTCCAAATTGGCTAGTAAAAATGAAAAACTCGAATTTTTCCAATAATATGTTGGTTTAGTTTGAAATTTCTCAA
This sequence comes from Dendropsophus ebraccatus, assembly GCF_027789765.1. NCBI lineage: Eukaryota > Metazoa > Chordata > Amphibia > Anura > Hylidae > Dendropsophus > Dendropsophus ebraccatus. Next base: position 10,054,250 of record NC_091458.1, on the reverse strand, counting down.
TTTGACGAGGAACAGGAGAGAAAACGTACCCCAAAATCTGTAACGCAGGTTCTTCTGAGTAAAACGGTACCTCATATGTGGGCATAAACCACTGTATGGGCACACAGCGGGGCTCAGAAGGGAAGGAGCGACAATTAACTGGAGCAAAACTGCAGCTAGTAATGGTTATTAGAATAGCGCAGTTACTAAAATAAAATAAATTTGGGGTGGTCAGAGGCAACCTGCGGTGGTCAGAGGCGACGTGGTGTGGTCAGAGGCGACGTGGCGTGGTCAGAGGCGACGTGCGGTGGTCACGGGCAACCTGCTGTGGTTACGGCAACCTGGGGTGGTTACAGGCAACGTGGGGTGGTTACAGGCAACGTGGGGTGGTTACAGGCAATGTGGGCTGGTTACGGGCAACCTGCTGTGCTTACAGACAATCTGGGGTGGTTACGGGCAACGTGGGGTGGTTACAGGCAACCTGCAGTGCTTACAGACAATCTGGGGTGGATACGGGCAACTTGAGGCGGTTACGGGCAACCTGCAGTGCTTACAGACAATCTGGGGTGGTTACGGGCAACGTGGGGTGGTTACGGGCAACCTGCAGTGCTTACAGACAATCTGGGGTGGATACGGGCAACTTGAGGCGGTTACGGGCAACCTGCAGTGCTTACAGACAATCTGGGGTGGTTACGGGCAACGTGGGGTGGTTACGGGCAACCTGTAGTGCTTACAGACAATCTAGGGTGGATACGGGCAACGTGGGGTGGTTACGGGCAACCTGCAGTGCTTACAGGCAATCTGGGGTGGATACGGGCAACGTGGGGTGGTTACGGGCAACCTGCAGTGCTTACAGACAATCTGGGGTGGTTACGGGCAACGTGGGGTGGTTACGGATAAACTGAAGTTCTTATAGGCAATCTGGGGTGGGTACCTGTAATCTGGCATGGGCACCGCAATCTGGAGGGGGTCATTGGCAATTTGGGGTGGTCAGATGCGCCGTGGCATGGTCAGAGGCGCCGTGTGTTGGTCAGAGGTGACGTGGCGTAGTCAGAGGCGACGTGTGGTGGTCAGAGGCAAGGTGCGGTGGTCAGAGACAAGGTGCGGTGGTCAGAGGCATCGTGGCGTGGTCAGAGGCAACGTGCGGTGGTTACGTGCAATCTGGGGGGTTACATGTAATCTGGCGTGATTACGGGGAACCTGGGGGGGGTTATGTGCAACCTGGAAGGGTTACAGACAATCTGGGATTGTTACTGATAAACTGAAGTGTTTATAGGTAATCTGGGGTGGGTACATGTAATTTTGGGGTGGTTACGGGCAATCTGGAGGGGGTCACTGGCAATGTGCGGTGGTTGCGGGCAATGTGCGGTGGTTACGGGCAACCTGCGGTGGTTACGGGCAACGTGCGGTTGTTATGGGCAATGTGCAGTGGTTACGGGTAATCTGGGGGGGGGGGGTAGGGGTAATTTGGGAGTAAACTGCAATTATTACAATAATAAAAAGTGTGTGTTTTATTTTTTTGTATGTTTGTCACTTTTTGTACTTTATACATTCATTTTCACTGTATTACTATGATTACTGTGATATTTTCTATCACAGTAATCATAGTTCAGTGACAGAGACCAAATTGGTCTCTGTCACTTTAAATTTTCGGAGTTGGCTGGTTGTGGAGCGCATGCGCACTTCATAACCAGCCAGGACGTCGATGAGGAAGGAGCTCCAGGATCAGGTAACGTATATGGGGAAGGGGGGGGTGACTGGGGGACGGGGGGTGACTGGGGGGGGTGGGGGGCGACTTGGGGGACAGGACACATCACTTTTTATCCCCTGTCACCAATCATTCATGGTAACAGGGGATAAAAAGTGCCGGGCTCCACATGGCACAAGCGATCAGCAGTATATAGTATATACTGCTGATCGCTTGTACCGAGACCCCACAGGGGGGTCCCCGATCACTGCCCCATGCTCTCCGCTACCTCCAGTGGCGTAGAGCATGGGGTTTTCATTCATTTTAACTTTTCCATCGCTGTGAACAGACATTAGTCTGTTCACAGTGATGGCGGCGGCCATCTTGGAAATGATGGCCGCCGGGGAGGGGGGTTAGTTATCGGGGCACTAGGGGGGTCTGATCTGGGGTCTGATGGACACTTATTTCATCTCCCCCCACCGTGGATTCACGGCGAGGGGAGATGAAAAGCGGCGGCACCGGTAATCCCCTTTAATAGCGGCGATCGTCGTAAGGGGGGGCCGGGACGGACCCGCTATCTTATTCTCTGCCATCGCCGTAAAAAGCTGATGGCAGCAGAATAAGGACCCTTAGTGACCGCCGTAAAAAGCCATATCGGCGGTCACTAAGGGGTTAAAGGAAAAAATAATATCAAAAGTAAATGTCCCACAACGGTAGTGAATTATTTTTTTTTAAAGATTCAAAATAAATAAACATCACAACATGGTGCACGCCACAAAGTTACCTAACGTCCACATAACTGTAAAGCCCTGTAAGGTGTCTGCAGGCCGTATGTGATGGTAAATCTGTGTGCATATGGCAGATGTATTCAGAGATACTAATCACTGGTCAACAGGTCCATAGAGCTGGAGTCTGAAAAAATAAAAGTGTTCCGTGTGGTGAATTTAATATTTTCTTTAAGTGGACCTGTCAGCTTGGCCGACCCCCGCTAGAGACCCTTATACTTACCCCGTACACAAAGTCCCGCTCCTGGAGCCGCCGAGATATCACTGCGGGAAGCCTGGCGCGTGCGCATCTGAGAAGTGTCCGATGCCCATAGGGAATGAATGGAGCCGTCATTCTCTATGAGCTTCGGACTCATCTCTGATGCGCGCACGCTGGGCTTCCCACAGTGATATCTCGGCGGCGGGAGTGGCTCCAGGAGCGGGACTTTGTGTTCGGGGTAAGTATAAGGGTCTCTAGCGGAGGGTGGGCCGGGCTCTGCCCCTGCACGTGGGGTGACAGGTTCTCTTTAACATTAGTGTTTGTGTATAATAAATAATACAAAGGTATAATGGAGGAGGTATCTGTCATGTTATTCCCCAAGCAACACCCTCAGCAGACACCTAAAAAGGCACTGTCATGGAAAAAAAATCTTTTGATGCAATAGTCACATATGAAACATTTTTATCGGTTGGAGAGTGAGTGTTCAGACTTTGACTAATCCAAAAAACGAGCTGGGAGAAGTCACTTGGCCTCATAATGTAAGTCTGTGGGCTCACATAGACCTGGACTAGGGATCATTCTACTGATTGTGGAGGTCTGAACAATCAGCCCCGATCGATAAAAACTTTTTTTGAGACAAGTACACTTTAAGCAAATACTAAAATCAACACAATCATAATGATTAGTAAATGACAAATCAAGGTAGTTTAAGCTTTCGTGACCAAAGCAAATTTTGTTGTTTTTGTGCCTTAGGTCGCATAGTATTTTTGCCTTACTTTTTCTAGACTTATGAGGTTTTCTATTCACACATTATGTATATAAAATATCTTGCGTATAATTTTAATACTTAGGGAAAAAAATATGAAACAAATTTGAGTAAAGTATTTTCTGGAATATCCAGATTACATTCCAGACAAATGAACTGTGTTTGTGTTTTCTTTTTGAA